>NC_041221.1:103990920-104022038 GCF_002837175.3 Physeter macrocephalus
GAACCCGGTTCCCCTGCATCGGCAGGCGGACGCGCAACCACTGCGCCACCAGGGAAGCCCCCAAATTTCAAGTTTTGACTTACATATTCAACTGTGAAACCATCATTCCTATCAAGACAATAAACAAACATCTCTCCCAAAAGTTTCCTTGATTCCCTTTATAATCTCTTCAACTAAACCACATCCAGCCACAACCCCAGGTAAGCAAGGATCTATTTTCTGTTATGATATATCAGTTTTCATTTTCTAGAAATATAAATATATGAGATCATATAAGCACCATTTTCTCTGATTTCTTCACTCAGCATCATTTTTTTGAGATTTATATATGTTGTATGTATCAATAGTTCATTCTTTCTATTGTTGAGTAGTATTCTTTTGTATAGATATACTATGATTTGTTTATCCATTCATCTATTTCTGAACAATTAATGTTTCTAATTAAGGTTTTGCTGATTTCAAATAAAGCTTCTAAAACATGCATGTACAATTTTGTACTAACATATGCCTTCACTTCTCTTCATTAAATGCCTAAGAGTCAAATGGCTGGCTCATATAGTATGTGTACATTTAACATCATTAAAAAACTAGGCAAACTGATATCCAAAATGACTGTATAATTTTACATTCCATTTGCAGTGCTTTAAGAGTTTCTGTTGCTCCACTTTATGTAATCTGAAATAAAGCATGACCCTGATCACTTTCTCCAACAGTTACAATTTACCAATTCTTGAAATTTGGGGTTAGAGGTAGTATGTTAGCCCATTAAAAGAGAGAAATATACTATACTTCTAACACTGGAAGTTGCAAAATCCAACAAGATCAGGGAGATCTCAAAGATAAGACCAGAAAGTAGGAAAATAATAATAATTTTTAAGAGCATACTAGTCAAATGGACGTAAACTTGAGATTCTTCCATTAATATAATACTTGCATTACTATGGTAAATGATAAGATATGTTTATAGCTGGAATAAGGAATTTTATCTAAATGAGAAATGAGAGAAAATGTTGGGTAAATAGATTTTACAAAAAATTTTCTTAGAAAGAAGACTTAGCACATGGTAACCAGAAAATTCATGGCTGGAGGACAGCTGTGAGGAGTGGAGGACCCTGGGGAACCCAGAGACAGTCTACACACCCTGGATGACTGGACAGCATGATACAAAGAACCAAAGACAGCCTTTTTTCTCTGGAGAAATACAGAGCTAAATCTTTTGGTTTCTTAGTGGAAGAAAAATGCTATCTAAAAAGGCGGATTGTTTTTGAAGGTTACAATAATGAGCCTAGCAGTTCAAATTCAACAGATTAGAATCGTAACTGTGTCACTAAAATTGAGTCAGGATTAGCAGGAATCTCTAAACACTAGGTTTCTTTTAACACTAGAAGAAAGTTTCTCTCCTTTGCCTTTTTATAAACTTAAAAACAAATCCAAATCAGTCAAGCAAAAAAATTGTTTTGAATACCTAAGTGGCAAAAAGAACACCTAGAAGGTAATCAGTGTTGAGACAAAAATGGGCTCAGTGGGATTTAGACTGCTCTTTATAGTCGTATTCATTCATTTTTCCAGCTATCAGATACAAAGTGGAAACTCAGTGACACTGCAACAAGAGCTCATTTTCTGCCCAGAGAACCTCCTCATTAAGTTTCAATTATTTTGCCAGTTTGTAAAACTGCACAGTTTTTCTGTTTCTTACATTCCTAACACATGTAGGTGGTTAATGTCTCTTCACATATGTTTCACAGCAGGATCTGAACTATTAGAACACTTTCAGCTAAAGTTCTTTTTCAACAGAGCATGTAAATGTGACCCATGATGGGTGGTGTTTCTTCAGACATGATAAGAATCACTGACTCAACCACTGTACCAAGCAAGAGCAGTAGCGCAAGACTTGCTTTTTAAGGTTTCATTGGCAGTGGATGATAACTAATAGACCACACATAATGCTCCATGATATGTGCTATGTTTACTTGAATAACCTGAAGAAATAGATAGATAAATAGGTGAGTGATAGATAAGTAATCAAAGTGCCTTCCAGATATTTAGTTCCATGAAACAATCAGTGAGGAGCTTTTTTTTTTTTTTTTTTTTTTTTTGCGGTACGCGGGCCTCTCACCGCTGGGGCCCCTCCCATTGCGGAGCACAGGCTCCGGATGCGCAGGCTCAGCGGCCATGGCTCACGGGCCCAGCCGCTCCGCGGCATGCGGGATCCTCCCGGACCGGGACACGAACCCGCGTCCCCTGCACCGGCAGGCAGACTCTCAACCACTGTGCCACCAGGGAAGCCCAGTGAGGAGCTTTAAATAAAATCTAGATGACTTCTACATATTTACTCATGGAACTGACCTGGATTTACCAAAATATGATGTTGCAGACATTAGATGCCTTTAGTGAAATTAGTCTTAGAAAACTTTCTGCTTAATTGAATTTCTCCTCTGACTGAGATATCTTTATTTGTTATCTCATTTGATTCTCTCAATAATCCTGCTGAAGGTGAACAGAGAGTAGTCAAATGCTTGTCTCAAAATGGAGAAACTGAGACTTAGGTTACCAGCAAGAGTATACAGTAAGAACATGGTTCGGCCTTACATTTTATCTACTATAACTTCAATACCATAGCATATTGGGCAGTACAGTTTGTTTTCTCTACTGTGAGTCACAGGATGGTGATATAGACACTTTTCTATTTTCTCCTTGCAACATGCCCTTCCGATAGCCAAGCAAGTTCTAATCTACCCAAGATCTCAGACACACATTCACACCTCTTGCAAAAAGTTAACTGCTTCATGAAAAAAGAAAATTTTGAGGAATGTGATTAAAGAGTTTACCTGTTAGTGTCCCCACAGGAAACAGATGGCAATATAGGATGCTTACAATTCCAGAAGGCTTTATTTACAATAACTAGCAAAGATGTGGGGTAAGGAGAAAAAAGGAATGGTTCAGTGGCCAGGAGTTCATCGCCCTGATGCCCTAATAGATATAGGTAAGGCGTGTGCTACCAGAAACCAGGATCAGAAAAAGTAGGATAGGGTCTTCTCGCTTGAGAGAAAAGTGACCTTTAGCAACCCAAGGAAATCTTGCAGAGAGGGTGTGGGGTATAAGTACCATTCTTTATGATCTCCTGCCAGAGCTACCCTATTGGCTGAATACCTGAAGGCACTAGATACACTGATGTAGTCAGGACAGGATGGCCTCTGGTAGAGAAAAACATGAAGAAGGGTGGAGAATAGATTTAGAAGATAGAAAAGAGTAACAGAAACGGCTCCAATGAAAGCTTTACCAGGATGAACAGACCACTTAGAATATTTCTACCTAATGGTAGGAAATTCTATCCCTTCTCTACCTCCTTCCTCTTGGTGAAGTTTAGTTTGTACTAATTTGTAAAACTGAGTATAACTTGTACCTGTACACACACACGGCATCTGATTCCAAGACTGTAAAAAGTGGAAAAATCTAGGCAATTGTCCCACTACTTCACCATCATGAAAATTTAAGTGATTTTATATGTGATTACATGTGGTGGACATTCCATGATAGTTCCCAGGAATATACTTTAAAAGTTCAAATGCCTTTAGGATCCTGCCAAATATCATGAATGAGTGAATTATGCCAGCCTTAAGAAAACAAAACATTTTATTCCAGCATTTAAAATGGTGAGTTCTACTATGTCTTCAAATTAAACATGGAGGTGGCAGTAATTTTATTTCCTCCTTTCATTTCAATTTGAAAAGAAGGAAATGCCAACAACAACAAAAGCAAACAGACGATCACACCTCAGCAATCCAGTAGTAATCAGTTCCTGCTCAAGAAAATTTGCCGAATCTTTGGCTGCCTGCTAATTTCAGGAGGAATCCTGCTACTTTCAGGAAAATCCCTGGACATTTTCCCCTGGTCAGGTGGGAAAAATGCTTCTGTTAGTGGGTCACAGGGGAGCAGCAGCTTTGGGCAAGCAGAAAGATCTAGTTTTTGTTTGATCAAGCTACCCTGAGGAAATGACTAAAAGGTATTTTCTTTCCTGAACGTAGAAAGGCTGTACCTTTGGTCATGAGCTGAGTATATGTTGTCTCTTGACACAGTAGTATTGCCTGACATGCCACCCACAACTCAGAGGCACATAACAATAAACACTGGTGTCCGGCAGGTCTTGTGGTTGCCACTGCTTTACATGGGCCTTGGCTGTTATTGCTCAAGCCTCTCTGAGGTAGGTTGCTTTTTTTTTTTGCGGTACGCGGGCCTCTCACTGTTGTGGCCTCTCCTGTTGCGGAGCACAGGCTCCGGACGCGCAGGCTCAGCAACCATGGCTCACGGGCCCAGCCGCTCCGCGGCATGTGGGATCTTCCCGGACCGGGGCACAAACCCGTGTTCCCAGCATCGGCAGGCGGACTCTCAACCACTGCGCCACCAGGGAAGCCCAAGTTTGCTCTTTGAAGAGTCTTCCCGGTTAGCACTGCTAATATTGACAGGGTTCACTTACATATACCTGGGGCTTGACTGGTGATCTGCTCATCTAAGATGGTCTCAGCTGAGTTGATTGGGGCAAGTCAGCTCTTCCGCATCTCTTATCTTCCAACAGATTACATTGAGCATGTTCTCCTGAAAAAGGGAGGAGCAAGATAAGAACCAGCCTCTCTGCAAGCATTTCTCAAGCTTCTGCTTATGTCACATTCGCTATCATCTTATGGGCCAGAGCAGGACTGAGTTTTCCTTTTAAAAATCTTTTTGGATTTGGTAGCAATCTTTTTTTTCTCAAAGCACTCCAGTTAATGAAATATTTTCTGGAGTATTTAGAGACCTGGGAGTCGGGGGCAGGGAATGGGATAAGTATGTATAAAGCACCTGGAAAAACTCATCCAGCCAGCTGTGGAAGGCAGAATACATTTGAGAGAAGAGGAAAGGATTCTTCTTTTCTTTTTGATCAAAAAAAGACTTTTATGTTGGGCAATTTACCATCCATTTCAGAGAGATGATAGACTACCAGTCCACAAAGCCTTATAGCCAGCCTGAAGCAGCCGTTACACATTCTCAACATTTACTTTACAAAGAAACATTGGGTCTGTCAGGCTTGATAGTCTGGGATTTATTTGACTGACTTCATGATTTGACTCTGGGGCATGATTACTCTTCTGAATTCCCTCTGTTTTCTTAAATCCTACTTTTCTTTAATGCTCAGTTCATTTCCTTCTCTCACTCACTCATGTTGTTTTTCCAGACTGCTCCAGTTCTTTCTGATTCCCCCATTTCTGAAATCTCAATGTGTATTTTAAAATTCAAACCATAAAATGTATTTCTTAAAAACTACCATTTGTTTCTTCATCTCTAGTACCTAAATAGGCATTTAATATGTAGTAGGTACCTGAGACATATCTGCTTAAAAAAGAGAAATGTTACATGGTGTTTGTTGTATAATGTATCTTATTTCCAAAGATTATTTGAAAGACGAAGATACAATAAAACCAAAATCATTTTTTTTAGTTATAAATGAAGGAAGAGTTTGTGCTACTATTGAAATTACTTAATGATGGCAGAAAACTGAATGCAGAGAATATATGTACACTGGCCACTAAAACTGACTTTGGCTTGGGGATTCTGAGAATATTTTCCTGTCAAAAGAGAACATACATCAATTTTGGCAACAATAAATAGAAAACTTCCTTTGAATTTTTTTGGAACTCTGATTTGCCTCGTTTTAAAGTCAATCTTATAAGAAGTAAATAACCCTGAGGAAGAACATACAAATGATTTTTAAAATTTAAAATTTTCCCAAGGAAATCCATCCCTGACTGGGACGTAAGAAATGGAGACAAGTTGCTGAAAATGAAGTTGGATAAAATCTGGGGAAAACCAAAAATTTCTTGCCACAAAGTCATATCAGGTACTAATCCTTTGAGGTCCAAGGTATGGAGAGGAGTGAAGTTGCCGAAAGAGACATGTGTAAGCCTGGTGCTTCATGGAAGACAGATCAGACCCATAGAAGTTTTCTCTCCACCAGGGATCTCTTGGGCAGTGAAGTGTCATAAAGAGGAATAGGTGAGAGTCATGAAGGTTTCACAAATGAATAAGGAGTTCTGAAAAAGAAGGTGTGAGAGGAAAAGCATTTTCCCTTTGGGTGTTGTTGAAAACAAACAGAGAGTTATTTCATTTTGGAGTTACTTGAGGCACTGGATGGCAGTTGAAGCAAAAAACAGGCTAAATAAGATCTTCAAATGAAAACCTGGGGAATGAGATAGGATGCTTTGAAAAAATCTGACATATCCCTGGGAGCCTGGAAGGCCACTCACATGCATATGGGGCTGCACACACCCAGGGTGGTGTGTATGCTCAAGAAAGACCTGAGGATGCCCTAAACTCTCACCTCTGGCTAACCTTGAGGCTCTCACGTGCAGGAAGTGAGGGCTAAGACACAGATGTCAACAGACTTGGTGAGGTTGAAGGTGTGCTCCCAACATGAACAAAGAGTTTCTCAGCAAATACTGTCCTTCAGATTGAAATGAAAGAATACTAAACAGTGAATCCTAAACTCACTACAGTTTAGTGAATACTAAACCTGAAACTATATGAAGAAATAAAAAGAACCAGTAAAGGTAACTACATTGATAAAAATAAAAGATATAATTTTATTTTTGTTTGCACACTCTTTTCCTCCTATATCATTTAAAAGACAATTGCCTAAAGCAATACTTATAATTCTATATTTTAGGGTATGCAATGTATAATGATGTAATTTTTATGATAATAGTAGTACAAAGGAGAAGGTGCAAGCAGAGCTATGCAGGGAAAATATTTTGTATATTATTGGAATTAAGTTGGAATTAACCTAATTGTTATATATTAAGATGTTAATTGTAATCTACAGGGAAGCCATTAACAAAATAAATCTCAATACATTTTAAATGATGAAATAATACAAGATATCTCCTCTGATGAAAACAGTATTAAATCAGAAGTCAGTAACAGAAGGTAACTTGAGAAATTTACAAATATGTGGAATTTAAACAGCAAACACATAAATTTGGCAATGCACAAAAAAATCAGAATGGAATTTAAAAATACTTTGAGATTAATAAAACATTCCAAAATTTATGGAATGAAACTAAAGCAATGTAGCATTTAGAGGGAACTGTATATCTGTAAGTGCCTTATTCAAAAGAGAAAAATGAGCAAATCAATAACCTAACTTTTCAACCAAGAAACTAGAAAATAAGAGCAAGCTAAACAAAAATCAAGCATAAGCAATTTTAAAAGATTAGAGCAGAAATAAATGATAAAAATACAAAAGCAATAAAGAAAATCAACAAAATGTTTATTCTTTGAAAAGTTGAAAAAACTTGACAAACTGTTAGCTTGATTGCACAAGAGAACAAGACAAACTCAAGGTACTAAACTCAGGAATGCAAGAAGGAATACAGACCTTACAAAAATAAATAGATTATAAGGGAATACTAAGAACAATTGCAAAGCAAACAATTAGATAACCTAGATGAAATGGACAAATTACTCTAAAAATGCATACTACCAAACCCAACTCAAGAAGAAAGGACATGAACAGAATAATAACAAGTATAGTGTACCTATAGCAAGTAAATAGATTGAATTTTAAACATAGTTATCATATGCAAATTCCTTTCCTTCCCACAAGAATTGAAAACATATTTTCATAACAAAATTTGTACACAAATATGCAAAGCAATATTTATATAATAGCCCAAAGTGAAAGCAACTCAAACATCCATCAGCTGATAACTGGATAAACAAAATTGTAGTATGTCCATATAATGGAGTATTATTTAGCTATGAAGGGAATAAAATACATGCTAAAACATAGATGATATTACTCAGCCATAAAAAGGAACGAAATTGGGTTATTTGTAGAGACATGGATGGACCTAGAGACTGTCATACAGAGTGAAGTCAGAAAGAGAAAAACAAATATCGTATATTAACACATATATGTGGAATCTAGAAAAATGGTACAGAAGAACCGGTTTGCAGGGCAGAAATAGAGACACAGATGTAGAGAACAAACGTATGGACACCAAGGGGAGAAAGTGGGGGGGGGGTGAAGGGGGATTAAAAAAAAAGGATAAACTTGTTATTTAATATGGTAATAAAGTGTTTTCATGTGGGGAAAAAAAAAAAAGAAGTATAGGAGGTGGACGTGAGCAGAGGATGGTAACCATTTGCCTTGGAAGAGAATCCCACCACTACCCTATCTCTGTCTGGTCTGGCTGGAGAACTCGCCCCTCGCTCCCTGAGAAGGCAGTGTCATAGAAGAATGGATACTCACTGGTGTTTCCTCACTCATTCACTTATTCATTTATTCAGCACATGTTAAAGTATAAAACAATTATTATTATAAGTATACATAAAATACTTCTGGCAAAGAAAGAGTGACTTTCTAACTTTTCCATTTTACAGATGAATAAATTGAGGTTCTGAGAGATTATGTAGCTTTTCCCAGGCTTTCCAGCCCATAGATGACTGAAGCACATCTCAAACAAGTCATCTGATTATAAATCTGGTACTTTTCCACTGAGCCACTGGGACTTACTAAGAGACACCTGCCTGAAATTGGGGGGTTGATGTGCCTCTAAGGTCTTCAAGGATCTGGCAGAGCTACTGCTCTGACTGTTCCAGAAGAACCCAGAAGTCAAAAGGAGAGTCTGGGAATGATTCAGTGATGGATTACTAGTTGTGAATCTGGAGGAAGTGCATAGCACTGTAAAAATAAACTTTACTGTTTACATTTCAATTCTTCATGATTTATGGTATTTGAACTAGAAGAATAATATAGGTCTGGGCATGTATTTAATGTTTTCATTTAGATTTAGAACATACAGCCCCAGCATTGAGCTGATTTGAAAGTTTGAATATTTTAATATCACTGTATTATGTGCTCAGCATCCATGATTAAATATACATCAAGTCCAAAAAAAAAAATAGATGAACATTGTAATTATGCCAAGTAAAAGTAGCCAGATGCAAAAGGCCACATATTATATGATTCCATGTATTAATATATGAAATGTCCAGAATAGGCAGCTCTCCGGAGACAGGAAGTTTACTATTAATTTTCAGGGACTGGAGGGAGGGGAGAATGAGAGAATGGCTAATACGTTGTGATTTCTTTTTAGGTGATGAAAATATTTTTGAATTAGAAAATGGTGATGGTTTTACAACTTCTCTAAATATAACAAAAAAATCACTGAGTTGCACTTGAAAAGGGTTATGTTAAGGTATCTAAATTATATCTCAATAAAAATTAACTTTATTGAGGTATAATTAATCACATTTACTCAGATTTTATTTTTTTAATAAATTTATTTATTTTAGGCTGTGTTGGGTCTTCACTGCTGCTCACGGGCTTTCTCTAATTGCAGTGAGCGGTGGCTTCAGTAGTTGTGGTTAGGCGCACGGGCTTCAGTTGTTGTGGTTCGCGGGCTCTAGAGCACAGGCTCAGTAGTTGTGGCTCACGGGCTTAGTTGTTCCGTGGCATGTGGGATCTTCCTGGACCAGGGATCAAACCTGTGTCACCTGCATTGGCAGATGGATTCTTAAGCACTGTGCCGCCAGGGAAGCCTTACTCAGATCTTAATTGTTGCATAACACGTTGATACAGTATCTCTCTCCATTTTAGTTCTTCAATCTCTCTTAGGAATATTTTGTGATTTTCACTGTGTAGATCTCGTACATCTATTATTCAATTTATCCCTTATTTTATATTTTGATGGTATTTTTAAATAATATTGTACTTATGATTTTACTTTTTGATTGTTCGATGCTAAAATATGAAAAATTGGGGTTTTTTTGTATATTGATATAGTGTCTTCAATTATTAGTTCTGGTAGCTTTTTTTTTGCTGGAGTAGATTCTGTAGGATTTTCTATGTAGATGATCATGAACTCTACAAGTAAAGAGAGTTTTTTTCTTCCTTCCCAATCTGTATGCATTTTATTTCATTTAAACCTATTGAGCCATGGTAGTTTTTTGTTTTGTTTTTGTCAAAGAATAATGTTTATCATTGGTATGCATTCCATATGTACTTGAAGAGAACTACTGTTGGATTGGGTTTTCTATAAATGTCAATTAGGTTAGGGTGGTTTATGCTTTTTGTTTGTTTGTTACTTTCTGTTAATTATCATCATTTTTTGAGAAAGGAGTTTTGAAATCTTTAACTATAATTGTGTCTTTTTCTATTTCTCCTTTTAGCTTTATTTATTGTTTGCTTCATATATCCTGAAGTTCTCTTATTAGGTTTATTAAGATTATAATACCTCTCTTGATAGGATTATGGCAACTTGACAAATTGCTTTATCATTATAAAATTTTCTTCATCCCTGATAATATTTCTTACTTTAAATTCTACCTTGTATCTTATTAATATAGCCACTTCAGCTGTTTTTATTGGTGTTAACATTGTATGTATTTTTCTATATTCTTATTATTTTTTAACCATTTTAAAATTGAAGTTGTAGTTAATTTACAATGTTGTGTTAGTTTCAAGTGTACAGCAAAGTGATTCAGTTATATAAATAGATGGTCCATGTGTGACAGCTCTATATTTAGAGCTATATTTAGACTTGTATTTATTTAAGTCAAAGTTTTCTGATATTCCCCAAATTAAGCCATGATTTGTGGAAATGATGCAGTCTCCATTCTCTCTGGGGAAACACTGACCAATCCCACCATGAATATATAGCAAACATGGTACGAAAAATAGATTTACAAGTATATTTAGTTTTTTTTGCCTCTAGACACATATATGTTATTTATTTTATTGCCAAAAAGATGAAAATTCTGTTCTAAAAAACCATTTGGAGGTATTTTCATGTTTCTAAGAATCAACAGGACAGGGACTTTCTGAAAAAGGAGATTTCTCCTCTATAATTGAGATTATAGTTATTTTTTCTAGACAACATTTATTCTTTCTAGAGAGACAATGAGATTTGATTTCTTATAAATTGGAGAATTTTTTTGCGATAAGAGCAATATTTCAGTGCATCCAGGAGTAAGTAGGGGTTTGGGGGAAGATGTTTCTCTGTTGGTCTACCACGTATATAAAATATATTGCATTTAAAAAGTTTGTCCTGTATGACTAATCTAAGTCAAATAATATGTTCTTCTTGTTTAAAAGATATGGGGTCCATGATGTTAATTACTGTGAACTTTGGCATAGTTTGAGTAGCTTGGGTTTTATTCTACAAGCAATAAATATTTAAATTCCCACATACATGAATATCTAAAATAAGAAGGGCTCATATTAACCAGAAACAGAATATCATCTTCCATTTCTTTTCTGTCACCCATCATGTTTCATATGTTGCCAACTATAAAGAAAAGTTCAGGATTTATGCAGAGAATAGTAGAGTATAATTGGATCAAAGGTGGATCTGATTGTCCAATTCCATCATTTCTTTTGCCCCCTTTTTAAATTTGGAGAGGTGTTTTCTCTCTCTCTTCTTTTAAATTCTCCAGTTAAAGCAAGAACAATTCATAGATATAGATTAAATCTACACATATATAAAGCAATTTTTTTCATTAATTAAAATATAACAGACTTTTGTTTAGTGCTTTTAGTGTATCAAGACACATGTCTATATTAGGGATACAGGATAAATTATCTCTGCCTACAGGGACCACATGGTCCTTTAAATTAATGAATCACAGCAATGAGGATTATAGAAAAATTTAAGTATTTTTTATAAGTTTCTAAATTTGTACAAAAAGCTGAGATTCAGAACCACTATTCTAGACATAAAATTTGACTAAACACGGAAAATCTCTACTATTGATCAAATCAATAACAGGAAAAATACTCGATCTTTTATTATGAGACAATAGTTGCTTAAAAGTTTAGTGATCATTAAAATTCAATTCGTTGGAGTTATAAAGTAAAATTATTGCTTTTTCACTATGTGCAATGGTGCATATATTATTTAAACTACTGCTAATTTGTGTGTCACATTTAAATAATTGCTCTGGAGTCCAATAATATCACTTGTTGAGGAATCAAGATACCATTGCTTGATTAGACTTAAATTTAATCTTAAAAATTAACCTGAAAATGCTTGCATTTGATTAAACACATCTCTAAATTATAACTAGGAAATGCAAATAATATTTTCATTTACTGATAGACTAGGATTTTAAATTTTTACAACATTGAAATAAGCTTCTTTAGAGTATATATTTTTACCTACTTCTAATCAATATATCTGTTATAAACATAAAACTGAGCAAGTATAGTTAAAATATAAGAGGATGGAAGAGTGAAGTAGTGAATTTAAAAATCATATTTCAAATAAACATCATTCATAATTCATTAAAATTATAGAAGTGGAGAATCTTCTTTCAAGAAAACTATAATATATATTTTATTGGAAAATAGCTGGCTATTGAAATATATATATATATATAACTATAACACTTTACTATGTTAGCTCATTTAATATTCACAGCAACCTTATGAGGTACCTACTATCATTATACACACTTTATAGTTAGAAAAACAGAAGCGCAGATATTGATGAAGTTTCTCTTGACCACATACTCCAATCACATTTCTCTTATCCTTATCTCAGAAGCAACCACTAGCATGAGTTTGGTGTATATTCATCTATTTAATTTTTAATTTTTACATTCATATGTCTATCCATAAACATATACAATAGTGTGTTGAGGGTTTTAAATGTAAATAAATACTATCAGACTGTGTGTGCTGTTCTGAAAACATTTTTCTCAAGATTTGACATGTTGATACGTTTTGTTTATTCCTTTTAATTGTTACCTTTTAGTCCAACCATTTTAATTTCACAACTACAGAAATGAAAGGTGAGAAAAATATTTTATTTAATAAGGCTAATTTAGTGAATTAATATTCAGTTCCCTTTACTGTGGGGCCAGTACCTCTTCCACAACATAGCAGCCACTTCCATTTGCATCTGTGTTATCTTGCATAATGCACCATTCTGGATTTCAGCATTCTCATTAGCAGACAAAATAGATGATACAGCTGAATTTGACAATCTCTACTTTCAAAAACCTAAAAGCAACAATTTTGAAAATCTGTTTCATAGGGACGATTTTATTTCCTCATGAATATACTGACTTCCTAATATGACATTTTGTCTGTTCTCTTGAAATCTCTCATAGCTCTGGGCACGTAAATAGGGAGGACTCAAGATTTGTGAAACATATCTGACTACTTCTGTACACTCATCTATTCTTAACGTCCTTGACTGGCTTTCCCAGGAGAGCAACTCTTCTGTGTACTATGCTTATTCTCTTTATTTTGCCTCAGGGACTAACTTAGTGATATCAAAAAGAAATAATGGCTAAAACCTTTTAAATCATCTTTCCTTTTGTCATAGCTGTTAAAGCCGTTCTTTGCACTTATCTTGTGTGTGTGTGTGTGTGTGGTTTCTTGAGCTTTAAAAAACATTTAAAGAGAAATCCACTAAATGATAGTTTTCCGTAATCTATTCATTATAAATGATTGAAGGCTCACACTTCCATTTTAATTCCAAATATATACTTTCTAAACGACTTTATGTCATGTGAAAAAATCCTTAAGGTCAAGAAGTACTAGGATTTTCTTTATTCTCTGAGTATAACATTTCTAGTCTCCAATGTCCTTACAGTCTCTCATTTCTGATAAATAGCCAGAGGATTAATGTTTTAGTGAAAGATAACTCGTTACCTTCAAAAGGAAACCTCTTCAAATCAAAGTCTCTTATGTGGTTTGACTACAAAGTGAATTTTAAATAAACACTCTAAAAAGAAAGATAAATTATCTTTCCAACCATTTGTCTCTTTTTACCAATTTGTACCTATGTTATACACACATATATATAGGCATACATATACATATATATGTCTATATTTAGACAGATATAAATGTGTACAATTGTTGCAGAGGTTTTTATATAGATAGACATTCTTATAAGACAAGCCTCTCTTAAGTAACAACAATACCAATTAAACTAAATGACTGACATTACTTTAAGTAATTTATCAATCTATTATAGTTCATACACCTTAAGGTAATATGAATCCAAAAATATACTGTGAACAGATTTTAAAAATTGCTCTTCAGTCTATTTAAGGTTGATGAGTCTTAATGTTAAAATTTGATTTTTCTAGCACAGTAAGTTGGTATATCCAAAAATTTTTATTACATCTCCCAAATGCTGAAAAAATAGAGCAATCTAAATAGGAAAAAAAATTTGTTTCATGTCAATAAAGTCTTGGAATAATGTGGAAAGATGTCACCCAAACTATTAATTCTTATGTTTTTTTCTTTTCCCCCAGTTTCTGACTCATTACCTTCCTACCAAGATCCAATGTGAAAAGTAAAATGATACAGTAAACACCTGCTGAAAGGAGTAATTCTAAAAAGAATAAATGGAAAAATTTTCAAAAATCTATCCTGATTCTACTCACCTGACGATTGATTAGAGAAAAATGTGGTGATTTTATAATGTTATAGTTACAATTATTTACCATTTATCCTATTATTCTGAGATCCTCTTAGTTTCCTCTTTTTCTAAGCTTTTAGGGTAGTTAATGATGGTTCAGTTTCCCTTATCCAAAAAAGCTTATTGATCTAGAAATCATCAGTTCTCCCTACAGCTTCAATAGCTTAGAGACTGTTGCATTTGTCATCACAAAATCATGCTACATAATGTGTTATTTAATAACATATCTGACAAATTGTTTTTTAACATGTTTTAATCTGGCTACTTCATAATAGCATCCAGGGAGGCACCTTGAATATTTCCAAATCCATTTTAGGCACGTTTCTTCTGGAAAGTTTCATGCTGTTAGCTAATCTCATCCCTAGTGATTTAATAATTATTTAACCAAAAAAAGTATTATTTTTCTGAAATTTGCCTTTTTCACCTTTTTCTTTAATTCTCAGTGCCAATCCATCAATGAACCTACTGGGAGATAAAAAGTCTTCTGTAGAGTGAACTCGAGTGCAACATGGGGCACATTTGTATGTTTGACATAAAAATAATCATGACCAAATAATTTACAGAACAGATAGATAGTGTTCAATATTTTAATATTTTACCACTTCTCATATATATGTGATTTAAATCCTTCACACTGTAGAGTGCTAGATTAAGGCTTTCTTCAAATAAAATGAAAATATTATTTCAGTATGTATTTAGAGTCTCATTACATTTTCAAGAATCATTATCATATTAATGACATGTTATAATTTTAGCTTCATCGCTTAATAAAAGTGTTATGTGTAATGAATAAGGATACACTAAGAAGGATGTTTGACCTAAAACATGAAGTGGGAAGTCTCAATAATGACTTCCACAGAAATGTCTAAGAAAAGAAGAGTGCATGGTAGGACAATTTGTGAAGTACTAACAGATGCCAGTTGTATTAATTTCCTTTCCAATTTCCATATTAACTCTGTTATTTCCTTATTTTGGCTTATGAGATATGACCATGGCATTGCCTGAGGGAAGGGAATGGTCTTAGGGTAAATATTGGCTCAAAATGCCAAAGTCACAGCTTTATGTTTGAAAAATAGACTTTCCCCACAAAAGATATAGCTTAAATAAAATAAAAATAAAATATGCAGGGAAGACAAGATCAGGCATAAGCAGTTACCTCACAACCCTCCTGCCACTACCACTACTCTTTAAAGGAGAGGTTTGAAGAGAATGCCCCAAGAATGTTGGACACCCACCCATCCATGGACCTGCATGCTTCTCTATTCTCTGTTCCAAATTTGAAGTTGAGGCGGTAGGATATCCAAATAAATTTAAGACTCTAGGAGAAAAGACTTGCACCCACACTTTGTGCGGGATTCTGGGAGTTGACAAATTTAAGATAATCCGTCTCACTACAAATAGTGTGGGAACAGTAGAGTAAAATGGCTATGTGGGGTGTTAGAAAGAGATCGGGCCTGGTGATGCATTCAGGTAAGCAAAGAAAGCCGTTGAACCTTCCCAGAGCTAAGAAGGCTGTGAAACAGCTACAACTGCATGTCAGCTTGTGACCTGGATGGCTTTTCCTGGTATAATGAGAGAATGAGGCCATACTTCCAGAAGTCTGAGTGAAAAATAAGGCATCTCCATACATACACATCTGGAAGTGAATATATTGATTTCTCATACATCAGATGAAATACTACTTGGTACAGCATTGCTGAAATGTTACTCATAGTGAAGAGAAAAAACAATCTATAATTAAAGTAAAATATCAATACTCTCTCATAAACAGAAAGGATTTCTCCTAATAAACGTATTATGAAATATCTAATTTAGAAGCACATTAAATATCTACATATATGAAGTTTCCATATATCTAATGCATAAAATTATTTTAAATAGTCCATATTTTGGAGTCAAATACCTATTATTTCATTATGTTTAGAAAATAATTGTTTTGGCAAAATACTGTGGTCAAGGTCAAACTGTTTAAGATAAATGAAAGTTTAGATGATTAATTACAGTTGTTAGACATGAACAAAATCTCTATACATATAGGAAAATCACTTCCTCAATATTAAAAGACCTTTGGAAAATATTTTGGTTTTCATTAGCATTTCAATGTGTGGGCCAGTGATTTTTTTCCAGACATACCAGATTAAAATTTACCTTTAGTTCAATTTTATTCAAATATTTCAGATTTCTTAAGAGTTGTTTGTTCCCCCAAATATCTTGAGGTATAATTAACTATGGTTAACTCTGAGGGCTATTATTTTAATATATGAGTAATGTTAGGTTTCTGGATTATATGCAATAAATTAAGCTCAAATACGCAGGGTCAATAGTCTACTTGATTTGAAGGAGGTAGGTACAGAAGAGTGACCAATGGGCATGGAAGAAGTGTTTAACATCTGGAGAGACTCAAAGCCCATATGAGCTCTAAGTGGTCAGAGAGATGGATGCCTAACTTTGTCAAGCCACTCTTTATCCCTCCATGTTTGACAGGTGTAGGTGCATTTAACAAGGATACCAACTTAATCTGAACACAGTACATTTAACATAGTTGACTTTACAGGGTACACCTAACATATTCAATTTAATTTATACCTGTAGAGAACAGACATGGAGTTAGATGTCCAAAATTGCTGTTTACATGTCTCCACAACAAATACCTTTAAGAAGCAGTGGCAGAAGGACTATGGGAAAGGGATACTGGGGAGTATTTCATTTTAAATTTACATTATTTTGTTTAATTTTAAAATAATATTAATTTTGTCATTAAAACAAAGTAAATAACAAGAAGAAAATATGTTTCTTTGAGCTATCTATGATACATTTCTTGAATCTAGGAAGAGAAAATTATTTTCTACTTCTTTATATATAAATTATTCTAATTTAAGTAAGTATAATATTTATGCTCAACATCAAAATTAAAAGACCTCTTAGTCATGTTAATTATAGAAGAAGTAGATTGCTGATGAAGAGAATCCAACTTCTGTCACAGACTCTCTCTCTAATACATCCAACTTTCCATAGGATTATTCAGCAATATGTATGACTTTTACATCTCTAAGGAGACTCCATTTACTTTTTCTAAGATTTCATGAGGTTTAACTTACATACAATAAAACTCACCATCTATTGGTGTACACTACAATTTGTTTCAACAAATTTATACAGTGGTGTAACCACCACCCCAATTGAGACATACATTTTCATCATCCCAAACACCACTTTGCTATCAACGCCCCATCATTGCCTCAGCCAGGACCTGGCAATCACTGACCGACTTCTGTCCCTACAATTTGCCTTCTCTAGAAAGTCATGTAACTGCAATGTGTAGACTTTTCTGTCTAGCTTATTTAACTTAGCATGTTTTTGATATTTAGCCCTGTTGTTGCTTATGCCAGTAAATCATTATTATTTTTTAATTTCTCACTTATAATGAGTATGCAGCGACTGCAATGTTTTTAATCCAATACAAAATTAATGAATATCTGAGTATTTTTCGGTCTAGGATTATTGTCAATAAAGCTGTTATAAACATTCACATACAAGCCTTTGTGTGAACATGTTTTCCTTTCTATTAGGTAAATAACTAGAATTAGGATTTTAGGATCTTCTGATATGCATAAGCTGATAGATACTGCCATGCTCTCTTCCATAATGGTTGCCCCATTTTGCATTTCCATTAGCAATGTACAATATTTCTAGCTGATCTGAATCCTTGCCAACTTTTACACTTTCCGTTTTTTGAATATTAGCCATTCTAATAGGTATAGCATAATATCTCACAATAGTTTTAGTTTGCATTTTCCAAATAACTAATGATGAACAACTTTGACATTCTTATTTGCCAATCACCTCTTCTTTGTCTATTCAAATATCTTCATTTTTATTTGGATTACTTTTTAATTAAGTTATAAAT
Organism: Physeter macrocephalus; assembly: GCF_002837175.3. Classification (NCBI taxonomy): domain Eukaryota; kingdom Metazoa; phylum Chordata; class Mammalia; order Artiodactyla; family Physeteridae; genus Physeter; species Physeter macrocephalus. Next base: position 104,009,302 of record NC_041221.1, read on the forward strand.
GTTCTGCATATATTCAGGATAAAATTTCTTTTTCAAAAATATATTTAGCAATTATTTTCTCCAAGTCTATGACTTGCCTTTTCATTTTCTTGATGTTTTTAGAAGAGAAGTATTAAATTTTGACACAGTCCATTTGATTACTTTTTTTAAAATTTTTATGCTTTTTGTTTCATATGGAAGAAATCAATTCCTAATCAAATGTCACAGAGATTTTCTTCCGTATTTTCTTAAAGAAACTTTACAGTTTTAAGGTTCACAGTTAAGTCTATTATCCATCTGAAATTGAATTTTATATATGAGGTAACATATGAGTTGAGGTTTATTTTCATATGAATATTTAATTGGTCCAGCATCATTTGCTTGTTGAAAAGATTTTTCCTAGCATCATTTCTTTGTAAAAAAAATATGTATATAGATTTATTCCTGGACACTGTATTCTGTTTTATTGATCTAGATGTCTGTTTGTTTGCCAAGTCTCTGCTAACTTGATTATTGCAGTTTATAGTAAGTTCTTAAAAAACTGTTTGGTTAATGTAACTCCTCTACACTTCCATATAAAATTTCAAATTGGCTTATCAATGTCTACAACAACCCTGCTGATATTTTAAGTGTAATTGCGTTGAATTTTCAACTCCATAAACTCAGTAAATATCTATTTGTTTGGATCCACTATCATTTCATCAATGTTTTATATTTTAAGCACACAATTCTTTTGCATATTTTCTTTAGATTTATATCTAAGTCTATTTTATTAATACCATTATCAATAATATTATTTTTCTACTGCTTTTAATTATTATTGCTAAAAACTAGAACACATTTGACTTTTTATTGATCTTTCATTCTGAAACCTGCATGAGCCCATTTATTAGTGTATGTGAGTTGCGTTTTTCCCCCAGATTATTTAGGGTTTTCTATGTAGTTGTTCATGTTGTGTTTCTCCCTCTTTCTCACATACACACACACACATACACACACACACACACACACACACACACACACATAATCACAGTGATAGCTCTTTATTATTTTATTTGTTTTTCTTACATTATTTCACCGGCTAGGACCTCCAGTCCATTGTTAAATAGAAGCAGTGAAAGTGAACATCATTGCCTTGAGATTTTAGGGGAGAAGTATTCAGTCTCTCACCATTAGGTACGATGTATCAATAAGTATATTTCCCATAAATTAGCTTTATTAGGTTGAGAAAGTTTTCTTCCATTACTAGATGCTGAAAGTTTGTATAATGTACATATGTTGAATTTCATCAAATATCTGTCTTCATCTATGCAGATAATCATTAACTTTTAGCCTAATAGGCTGATTTATAATGACTGGTTTTTAAATGTCGAATTAATTTTGCATTCCTGGAATAACTTCCATATTGTCAAGGTTTATTACTGAGTTGGCCAAAAAGTTTTTCAGGTTTTTCCGTAAGATGTAACAGAAAAACCCAAACGAACTTTTTGGCCAACCCAGTATCTTTTTAATACACTGTTGAATTGTACTTACTAATACGGATAAAAGATTTTTGTGTTCATACTTATGAGGAATATTGGTCCATAGTTTTCTTTCCCTGTAATCTCTGTCTGGCATTGATATCAAGCTAATGCTGGCCTCATAAAATGAGCCAGGGGCTTCCCTGGTGGCGCATGGGTTGAGAATCCGCCTGCCGATGCAGGGGACACTGGTTCATGCCCCGGTCCGGGAAGATTCCACATGCCGTGGAGCGGCTGGGCCCGTGAGCCATGGCCGCGGAGCCTGCGCGTCCCAAGCCTGTGCTCCGCAACGGGAGAGGCCACAACAGTGAGAGGCCCGCGTACCACAAAAAAAAAAAAAAAAAAAAAAAAAAATGAGCCAGGAATTGGTGGTTTGGTAAATTCATAATATGTAAATGGTGAGTTGATCCAAAATGTTATGCAAGGTCTCTGGCCAGATCTAAGGGTCTATGAGTTGGGTGTTTAACATAGCAAGTAACAGAATGTAATTTCTATACTCCCTGAGTTAGTATTCAAACTTTTTTCTAATGACTGCTATGCCTGTTTTGTGATAAGTTATACAGCAATTATCCACTCTATGGGACAAAAGTAGGAAATGATGAGAAATCAAGACACACATTTTACACTATGGAATCTATATAGAGAAATATGGATTTTTGTAAATTAGACAGTGAACTTGTTTTATTAACTAAAAATATTTTTACTTTTTCAGAGTTTAGGATAAAACTGATAAATTGAGGTTATTTTAATACTATAAAATGTAGATAAGAAAGGATTTATCATTTTTAACAACTACACAAAAAGCTGTGGAAATGTGGACACCACTAGCTTTGCAGGAGTTAAGATATATTGCAATCTTATTTGAAAAATTGTACTGAAAATAAACATTTTCATTCATGAATATCAAAATCATACTGAAGTTATAATCCTTATCCTAATAGGAGTAAGAAGAAATATAATTTAAGCATGATACAAGTTCATCATATAGAAGACATATGGCTAGAAACATTTTTATCCAGAAAGACAGCATAGTTCAGTTTCTTTGAACTGCAGATGGCCATTCTCAATGATCACCCACTGTGCCAGAGGAAAATTAAATTGAATTTAGTTTTGCTTCAATTTATTTGCAACTGAGGGGACAAACCCTGTGCACACCCATAACATTTTATCTTTGAACCAATAACAAAAAGTCTAAAGTTGTTAAGGCATCTTGTAAAAGTTGAGAGGTCAGTGAAGGGTTTGAACCTGAATAACACAGCACTCTTTCAATCTTTTAGTTCAAAACAAACATAGAAGACACAGTAAGCTCACTGATAGGAAAGCTGTTCTATTTCTCTAGTGTAGATAATTCACATGACCTGTTTGGTTCACTCTTTTTATATAAATAGTGTACTCCCTTCGCCTTCAGATCCTTCTGTGCAGATGGCCTATGAGGCCATCTTTTCTGTTGTTGCCCTACCACAGTGCTTATGGTTCTGGGAGCAGTTTTTCTACTACAATTCTAAACAATTTCTTTAATATTGCTATTTTACATGCATGCTGGTATGGGAGACGAAACCACATTTGTGAGAAATGTTCCAGGAAGAACCCATCAACATAATTTAATTATTAAACAAATATTTCTTGAGAACATATGTATAAGTCAATATTATAGGCACTAGGTATACAGTGGGTCGCAACCACACCCCCACCCCGCCCACATACACATACACAAACACACACACACACACACACACTATCCACAGGGGTCTATCAATATCAGAGGCCAAGACATGGGTGGCTTCCAGCAAAATTTTCTCATTACAAACTTAGTTTAATGTTTATATTTAGCATGAGTATGTGTGTGTGTGTGTGTATGTGTGCTTATAGTCACTTAGCTTTTGGAAATTTGAATAACATTATAAATATTACATTTTTATTCCTTAATATGAGAAATTGTAGGATATATTCATTTTTCCTACTTCAAATATATTCAAATGGAACACTACAGGAAAGTTTCCATACGCCATTATGCTACATTACCACTCTTCATTTGCCCCATAGAACTACTTTAAAAACATATTTAGGGCTTCCCTGGTGGCGCAGTGGTTGAGAGTCTGCCTGCCGATGCAGGGGACGCGGGTTCGTGCCCCTGTCCGGGAAGATCCCACATGCCGCGGAGCGGCTGGGCCCGTGCGCCATGGCCGCTGAGCCTGCGCGTCCGGAGCCTGTGCTCTGCAACGGGAGAGGCCACAGAGGTGAGAGGCCCGGGTACCGCAAAAAAAAACACAAAAAACAAAAAACATATTTACCTCACCAACTCTATACTTAATTTTCTGTTCCCTTAGGATTCAAAGATGATATATGGTTTCTGATCATGCTAAAAGCTGATGTATATGAAAGTCTTTGGAATAAAATGCAGTTATAAATGCAAGAATCTGGTAATAGGCCTCAATCACATATTACCTTAATTTAAGGCAAGGCAAATCATTAAATACGTTTTAAAGAATAACTTTTAATTTTAATATTAAAAGGAAATGTTCTAAGAAAGTAATGTAAACATTAAAATCAATGTGTTAATCTATGTGGTGACTGCCGTTTTTGATGAAAAATGCTCTCTGTAGCTCAACAAAGCCCACTAACTGTTACTGTTTCACATTCTTCCTACTCAACTCATTTATAGTATGTTTCTGCTCACTTAGCCCTTGTAATTTTTTAGAGCTTCCTTTAACCTACTGTCATCTTCACTAAAATAGAACTAATATTACATAATCATTTGTTTTACTTTTGTAATTTAGTTGCTTGTATTTGTAAGTTGAAGGATAACAAGATTTCTAAGAGATAACTTAAAAAGGTAAAAATAATTCATCCTTTAGAATTTCACAATGTGAGCTTCATGAGAACCTGTAGCTCAGAGAAATTACTGACTCACCAACAGTTGCATAACTTACTGGCTGAGACTAAGTTTAAGATTTCTTACAACCAACACAGCTTAGGAAATGTATCTGATGCTCAAGTAATAGCTTGTACCTCCCATGTAAATATTTGTATGAATATTATATTACCTACAGTACAAAATAATCCACATGCATTGTTTGAATTCTCCAATAATCTAAGATAGTTTTATAATGCGCTATCATTTTTTATTTTTAAATCTGTCTTAAAATGTATTCTACCAATTTATATTATCATTACTAAAACTGTTAATCAAAACTAAACTATACCTACCTTTCAAAAATACATTAAATATGCTGACTATAGCATACTGACACATTATACCATTAATAATGTTAAAATAATACGTGATTAATTTTAATTGCTTAGAATATATGGTTCTCATTTGTTTAAAAATATCATTCCGAATACTAAATATTCCCAATGAGTGACTCATAGAGATTTATAAGATTATAATTATTAGAGTACATAAAACTATTTTCCCAATATGTCTAACAATTTTATCAACTTTAAATATAGGCATAGTCTACAACTAGATTTGAAATATGTTAAGTTGTCTTTCAATTCTGAAAGACTTTTCTAACAGAATGCAGAGGGGAATTTAATTCAACAATATAGTCAAACATCCACTAAGATTGCACTTAAGCTCTTTGCTCCCAATAACCATGGTACTCTGTGAACTATTTGACTTAATTTGAAATATTACTAAAGACTCTCAATTCCATGATAAAGTTTATGCCAAGGCCCAGGCTATTTTTGCAGCAATATATTAGCTGGATGTAGTTTGAAATGGTCATATATTTATACTTTTAATTAGTTTTAGTGAAATTTCGTGACAGATTAGACACTATCTTAGTAACAACTTCAAGCCACAGCTAGTGATTATATAATTATTATTTTAATGGAGAGCTCACAACCAAATCTAAAATTATTAACATATAGATATGATTTACAAAATAAAAGGATATAAAGGAAAACTATTTTGCCCATTCCCCAGCATATTCTTATTAGAAACTATTTTAAAGTGTTTTTTCTTTTGTTGGTGGCCAATTTTTAATTCTAACAATATACTATGCTTTTCTTTATTAATTTATGAAGTTTAAACATTAGCTGTTGAATGCATACTGTAGCACAAGAGAATTTGTCTTAATTACACACTTGAACTGTCCTTTTCATTTATATATTTTTATCATTCTATTTAGTTCCATAGATCAAATATCTGAAATGGAATAATAATCTAAACTTTTATTTCCTTTTCTATCAACTATAGACAGCACTTCTTGACTTCTCTCTTTGTAAAATGAGAATATTTGTCTTTTACCCTAGATCAAATATCTTTCACTTTATTCCCTGCCTACTCTCCCTGAAAAAAAGAGTTGAAAAAAGTATAATTTTATTTAGAGTGACAACAGTGGGGTTTTTTTGTTGTTGTCAGTTGGATAAAAACTTTTGGATTTTCTACTTTCTTGATTTATTTGGTAAGCTGATTTGACAATAAGAATTTTGACCTAAGTGTCCATCAACAGATGAATGGATAAAGAAGATGTGGCACATATATACAACGGAATATTACTCAGCCATAAAAATAAATGAAATTGAGTTATTTGTAGTGAGGTGGATGGACCTAGAGACTGTCATACAGAGTGCAGTCAGTCAGAAAGAGAAAAACAAATACTGTATGCTAACACAAATATATGGAATCTAAAAAAAGAAAAAAAGGTTCTGAAGAACCTAGGGGCAGGACAGGAATAAAGATGCAGATGTAGAGAATGGACTTGAGGACATGGGGAGGGGGAAGGGCAACCTGGGACGAAGTGAGAGAGTGGCATGGACACATATACACTACTAAATGTAAAATAGATAGCTAGTGGGAAGTAGCCACACAGCACAGGGAGATCAGCTCGTTGCTTTGTGTCCAACTAGAGGGGTGGGATATGGTGGGTGAGATGGAGATGAGAGAGGGAGGGGTCATGGGGATATATGTATATGTATAGCTGATTCACTTTGTTATATAGCAGAAACTAACACAACATTGTAAAACAATTATACTCCAATAAAGCTGTTAAAAAAAAGGAATTTTGAATCAACTTCACTTTCATTGGGCTGCAAATACAATATGGAATGTTTCTAAATTATATTATTAAGTTTATGTACTTAGAATATTTAGAGGTTGTTTTGGTTTTCTATGTTTGTTTTTCATCAGAGTTGATTCATGCAGCTTAGAGTTTTGAAATTAACTCCTCAAAGTTCCTTGCTGTGTAAACAAGGATAAGGTAAACATCTTTCATAAAATGAACCTTTTAAGCTGTGTCATATTTGACTTGTCAAATCAATGTACCCTTGTGATCAAGTGATTAAGCTATTTACTGCTCTTGCACAGAAAGCTATTAAATAGATCATAAACACAACGTTATGGAGTGTGTGTCAGGATCTCTAAATTCTACTCACCCATTAGTTGTGTGACCTTGAACAAGTTACTTAATCTTTTTGACCTCAACTTCTTTCCATACATAGCAAGGACAGCAATTATCTCTATGGGCCTCTTTGCTTGTAAAGCTCTATGATTTTATTCTACAATTGTCTCTGGAATGGATTTAGCATGAGGAATGAAAGCTTCATTGCAATGGTTATGCAAATAATCTCATATGAATTATGGAGTGAATTTAATAAGCCTCAGCTTTTTGGGGGTAATTTTCAGAAAAAGTAAATATTCATTTAAGAAGATATGTAATAAAGATTACTTTTAGTGGAAAAGTTGTAAAATATTTCCTCTATAACTGAGTATTTCTGGCAGCTGCTTATCAATCATGAGTTTCAGTTTGTAACTGTGAGTCAGAAAGTTCTACTTTACTGGTACTAATAGCTAAAAAATTTAGCAACAGAATCTATAGCATTATAAACTTGTTTTACTTTCTCAAATTTTCTTCATATAATTTCTTAATAATACTAGCTTATCCATATATATATATGAAATATATTTCTAAGGAAAAAGTACATTTTTGATATGTAAATATTTTTATACAATGTAGGAAAAAAGAGAGTCACAATTCCTGGGGTCTTGCCCTTATTTGACTGCTCTTGACTTGCTGGGTGGCCTTAAGGCAAGCTGATCATGTTACCATTTTGTAAAGCTTGCCAAACATTGCCAGGGATTTGGAGAACGTAATGAAATCATAAGTGTAAAATCCTCTACAAATAGAAAGGTCAAAGACCAGCATATGTGAAACACATTTTCATTCTTAATGAGCAGTTGGACACTTAGTAGGGAATGTGAAAACATTTAATTTTCAAGAGCTACTTCATTTTGGAGCAATATTGAAAAGCACCATTATTTATTAAGGTTGTCACATCATTATTTGAAACATCAGTATTTACAAGCATGCCTTAGCAATAATAATGTTCATATTAATATTAATGCTAATAGCTAATAATAAAGGTTATTAATGATGTGTTAGAAAAAGCAGAGGCTGAGTAGTTTGATAGAGCTAGGTTCAAATTACAAAGTTACAACTGCTTGGCTCTGAGGGTCAAACTTTTCTGCCCTTCTTATCTATTTGACTGTGTGGTGAAGTTGTTTTAAAATAATTTTCTAAGAGGAAACATGGCCTTGCCAGCACTCAGTTCAGGGCAGACTGAGAAGGAGTTCTCTGCAGGCACAAGTCATCATTAGCCTCTGAACCTCCTCAAAAAAGATCTTCACTCTTCTCCCACAGTGACTGTACTACATCTATACCCGAGAGTCTCTTCTCAACTGGCAAACTGCAACTTTGGCAAGTGAGGCATTTGACAGAGTTAAATCTCATGCTTAGCATAGCTCAAGAGTTACCTAAAACCCAGTTAAATTCAGTTCACCTATTCTAAAATATTCCCCTGGGTGACAACATTGCATTCTATTACACTTCCTTCTTTCACCTTCAGTCTTTCTCTCAAAATGTTTGTACTTACAAAGGAATTGCACTTGTGTATAAATTGTCCATCTTATATTGGTACTATTGTTATAAACAAACACAAAAAAGCACCTACCACAAAAGCAAAACAAAATAAAACCCTAATAAAAGCATTATTAAACTTGTACTTACATAAAATGATTTGTTAAATATGTTATCTAACATTACAGATTTTGATGAAGGTTTTAGAGAAAATTTTTCTATTAATTTATTGTCCTATGAGCAGTTGAATTTCTTCAAGGAATACTTAGACACAATGAATTGCAATGGATACAATTTTCCTCTTCAAGATTTTTTTACACAAATTTTTGACTCCCCAAAATTGTATAGGTGAAGATCATCATGCTATGTACTTTATCTTTATCCCAAAACTCACATCACTTTCCCTCACTCTAATTTTTATCTTTTCTTTCATACACCTCTTTTATATTGTATCATTTTGTAATTTTTTAATGTTTCTTAAGTACAAAATCTGATATCCTTCTGGAAAAGAATAGGGTATAAATCAATCAGTTAATTATATGACATTAAAGGAGTTAAGATCTCTTCTAAATCATCTTATATAATGGCAGTTCTGCGCTGAACTAACTCTAATACACGTAAGAATAATGTCGTGACCTACTGCCACTGGTAGTGCAAAGGGTTTCTTTCTTGGCTCCTTCCAGCATTTGATGAGAGCAAACTAAATCCAGAGGGCAAGTAAACTGGTTGAAGAATTCTATACAGGTCAGCCTTAAGGGACAAAGGCTAGAATGAAGTGTGAGGAGTAGATCTAGAAGGTAAAATCAAAGCTATGTAGGAAAGAGGCAGTTTGAGACAAAAAGACAGGTCATTATTCATTCTTCCTTTTTAAAGAACTGATCTAACATATCACATGTCAGAGCATCTTTGGAGATGCTATCAGAATTTATTGGTGTTACAGTTCTCTTTTAGCTGTATACAGTATGTTGAGGAACATGTCATTTAACCACCAAATATTTCAATTGAAGATTGACTTATTAATCATCTACACCACACTGAACGATAAGTTTAACTGGCCGGATTTGATCAGTCACTTCCTAAATGCAAAAACAATTGAATGCAGTCACTGTCCTCAAACATCTTGTCTAATGAAAGAAGTACGTAAACTAGTAATGCCAGAAGAACACAATATTATAATTAATCTATTTAGTTGTAAGTCTCCCCAACAAACTATAATCTCTTTAATTTCATATATGTCAAAGTATTATTTTCAAAAAAAGTTCAGAATGTGATTTTCATACAAACATAGAATGAACTTGTGTCAATGTGTTATTTATCACACTGATAAGAGAAAAGGCAGGATGATAAAGCTGGTTCAAAGGAGAACTTGAGAGAGTGAGTATATATGCACCTGAAAGAAAGAATGCGGTTATAAGATGTCTAGGTCAAATACAAAACAAGTTATTCTCCTACAGGACAGTAATAACACAGAGTTTAAGATTACCTTTTCTATAAGACAAATTATTTTCATTTCTACAGGAAAACATCTACAAGTTAACATGAAACTCCATAGGGTCTGAGTTCTATTCAAGTATAAGTAGGAAGTCAAACATACTTTCATGTAGAGAGTTAGATAACCCCTTGGTGTATCTATGAAATAATATTCCAGGAGGGGACCTTCAAGATGGTGGAGGAGTAAGAAGTGGAGATCACCTTCCTCCCCACAAATACATCAGAAATACATCTACATGTGGAACAACTCCTACAGAACAAATACTGAACGCTGGCAGAAGACCTCAGACTTCCCAAAAGGCAAGAAACTCCCCACGTACCTGGGTAGGGCAAAAGAAAAAAGGAAAAATAGAGACAAAAGAATATGGACGGGACCTGCACCAGTGGGAGGGAGCTGTGAAGAAGGAAAAGTTTCCATGCACTAGGAAGCCCCTTCACTGGCAGAGACAGGGGGTGGCAAGGGGGCTGCTTCAGATTCACGGAGGAGAGCACAGCAACAGGGGTGCGGAAGGCAAAGCGGAGAGATTCCCGCATGGGGGATCGTGCCGAGCAGCACTCACCAGCCCGAGAGGCTTGTCTGCTCACCCGCCAAGGTGGGCGGGGGCTGGGAGCTGAGGCTCGGGCTTCGGAGGTCAGATCCCAGGGAGAGAACTGGGGTTGGCGGCGTGAACACAGCCTGAAGGGGGATAGTGCGCCACAGCTAGCCGGGAGGGAGTCAGGGAAAGAGTCTGGAGCTGCCTAAGAGGCAAGAGACTTTTTCTTGACTCTGTTTCCTGGTGCGCGAGGAGAGGGGATTAAGAGCGCTGCTTAAAGGAGCTCCAGAGACTGGCGCGAGACTGGTGCAAGCCGTGGCTATCAGCGTGGACCCCAGAGAGGGGCATGAGATGCTAAGGCTGCTGCTGCCGCCACCAAGAAGTCTATGTGCGATCACAGGTCACTATCCACACCGCCCCTCCCAGGAGCCTGTGCAGCCCGCCACTGCCAGGGTCCCGTGATCCAGGGACAACTTCCCCGGGAGAACGCACAGCGCGCCTCAGGCTGGTGCAATGTCACGCTGGCCTCTGCCGCCGCAGGCTCACCCCTCATCTGTACCCCTCCCTCCCCCCAGCCTGAGTGAGCCACAGCCCCTGAAGCAGCTGCTCATTTAACCTCGTCCTGTCTGAGTGAAGAACAGATGCCCTCAGGTGACCTACACGAAGAGGCGGGGCCAAATCCAAAGCTGAACCCCAGGAGCTGTGCGAACAAAGAAAAAAAGGGAAATCTCTCCCAGCAGCCTCAGGAGCAATGGATTAAAAGTTCACGATCAATTTGATGTAGCCTGCATCAATGGAATATCTGAACAGACAATGAATCATCCCAAAATTGAGGTGGTGGACGTTGGGAGCAACGATATGTATTTTTCCTTTTTCTCTTGTTGTGAGTGTGTATGAGTATGCTTCTTTGTGTTATTTTGTCTGTATAGCTTCGCTTTTACCATTTGTCCTAGGGTTCTGTCTGTCCATTTTTTTTTTTTTTTTTAGTATAGTTTTTAGTGCTTGTTATCATTCGTGGATTTGTTTTTTAGTTTGGTTGCTCTCTTCTTTCTTTCCTTTTTTTCTTTTTTTATTACGTTTTAATTTTTAATACTTATTTTTTATTTTAATAACGTTTTTATTTTATATTTTTCTTTCTTTTTTTCCTTTTCCCTTTTTTTCCTGAGGCATGTGGCTGACAGGGTCTTGGTGCTCTAACCAGATGTCAGGCCTGTGCATCTGAGGTGGGAAAGCCGAGTTCAGGACACTGGTCCATGAGAGACCTCCCAGCTCCACGTAATATCAAATGGTGAAAGCTATTCCAGAGATCTCCATCTCAATGATAACATCCAGCTTCACTCAACAAACAGCAAGCTGCAGTGCTGGATACCCTATGCCAAAACTAGCAAGACGGGAACACAACCCCACTCATTAGCAGAGAGGCTGCCTAGAATCATAATAAGTTCACAGACACTCCAAAACACACCACTGGACTCAGTCCTGCCCACCTGAAAGACATGATCCAGCCTCATCCACCAGCACACAGGCACTAGTCCCCTCCACCAGGAAGCCTACACAACCCACTGAACCAACCCTAGCCACTGGGGGCAGACACCAGAAAAAACGGGAACTACGAACCTGCAGCCTACCAAAAGGAGACCTCAAACACAGTAAGATAAGCAAAATGAGAAGACAGAAAAACACACAGCAGATGAAGGAGCAAGGTAAAAACCCACCAGACCTAACAAATGAAGGAGAAATAGGCAGTCTACCTGAAAAATAATTCAGAATAATGATAGTAAAGATGATCCAAAATCTTGGAAACAGAATGGAGAAAATACAAGAAACGTTTAACAAGGACCTAGAAGAAATAAAGAGCAAACAAACAAAGATGAACTACACAATAAATGAAATTAAAAATTCGGAAGATAAAATAGTGGAAATAACTACTGCAGAGCAGAATAAAGAAAAAATAATGAAAAGAACTGAGGACAGTCTCAGAGACGACTGGGACAAAATTAAACAAACCAACATTTGAATGATAGGGGTCCCAGAAGAAGAGGAGAAAAAGAAAGGGACTGAGAAAATATTTGAAGAGATTATAGTTGAAAACTTCGCTAACATGAGAAAGGAAATAGGTAATTAAGTCCAGGAAGCACAGAGTGTCCCATACAGGAAATATTGAAGGAGAAACATGCCAGGACACATAGTAATTAAACTAACAAAAATTCAATACAAAGAAAAAGTATTAAAAGCAACAAGGGAAAAACAACAAATAACATACAAGAGAATCCCCATAAGGTTAACAGCTGATCTTTCAGCAGAAACTCTGCAAGCCAGAGGGAGTGGCAGGACATATTTAAAGTGATGAA
>NC_041221.1:104022637-104042628 GCF_002837175.3 Physeter macrocephalus
ACCAATGGACAGATCATCCAAAATGAAAATAAATAAGGAAACACAAGCTTTAAATGATACATTAAACAAGATGGACTTAATTGATATTGATAGGACATTCCAACCAAAAAACAACAGAATACACATTTTTCTCAAGTGCTCATGGAACATTCTCCAGGATAGATCATATCTTGGGGTCACAAATCAAGCCTTGGTAAATTTAAGAAAATTGAAATCATATCAAGTATCTTTACCGAGCACAATGCTATGAGACTAGATATCAAATACAGGGAAAAAACTGTAAAAAAAATACATGGAGGCTAAACAATCCACTATTTAATAACCAAGAGATCACTGAAGAAATCAAAGGGGAAACCAAAAAATACCGAGAAACAAATGATAATGAAAACACGATGACCCAAAACCTATGGGATGCAGCAAAAGCACATCTAAGAGGAAAGTTTAGAGAAACACAATCCTACCTCAAGAAACAAGAAACATCTCAAATGAACAACATAACCTTATACCTAAAGCAATTAGAGAAAGAAGGGAAAAAAAACCCAAAGTTAGCAAAAGGAAAGGAATTGAAATCATAAAGATCAGATCAGAAATAAGTGAAAAAGAAATGAAGGAAACAATAGCAAAGATCAATAAAACTAAAAGCTTGTTCTTTGATAAGATAAACAAAATTGGTAAACCATTAACCAGACTCATCAAAAAAAAAAAAAGGGAGAAGACTCAAATCAATAGAATTAGAAATGCAAAAGGCAAAGTAACAAGTGACACTGCAGAAATACAAAGGATCATCAAAGATTACTACAAACAACTATATGCCAATAAAATGGACAACCTGGAAGAAATGGAGAAATTCTTACAAAGGCACAACCTTCCAAGACTGAACCAGGAAGAAAGAGAAAATGTAAACAGACCAATCACAAGCACTGAAATTGAGACTGTGATTAAAAATCTTCCAACAAACAAAAGCCCAGGACCAGATGGCTTCACGGGCAAATTTTATCAAACATTTAGAGAAGAGATAACACCTATCCTCTCAAACTCTTCCAGAATATAGCAGAGGGAAGAACACTCCCAAACTCATTTTACGAGGCCACCATCAGCCTGACACCAAAACCAGACAAAGATGTCACAAAGAAAGAAAACTATAGGTCAATATCTCTGATGAACGTTGATGTAAAACTCCTCAACAGAATACTAGCAAACAGAATCCAAAAGCACATTTAAAGGATCATACACCACGATCAAGTGGGGGTTTTCCCAGGAATGCAAGGATTCTTCAACACATGCAAATCAATCAGTGTGATAAACCATATTAACAAATCGAAGGATAAAAACCATATGATCATCTCACAGATGCAGAAAAAGTTTTTGACAAAATTCAACAACAATTTATGATAAAAACCCTCCAGAAAGTAAGCATAGAGGGAACTTACCTCAACATAATAAAGGCCATATATGACAAACCCACAGCCAACATCATTCTCAATGGTGAAAAACGGAAACCATTTCCACTAAGATCAGGAACAAGACAAGGTTGCCCACTCTCACCACTATAATTCAACATAGTTTTGGAAGTGTTAGCCACAGCAATCAGAGAAGAAAAAGAAATAAAAGGGATCCAAATAGGAAAAGAAGTAAATCTGTCACTGTTTGCAGATGACATGATACTATACATAGAGAATCCTAAGGACTCTACCAGAGAACTACTAGAGCCAATCAATGAATTTGTTAAAGTAGCAGGATACAAAATTAATGCACAGAAATCTCCTGCATTCTTATACACTAATGATGAAAAATCTGAAAGGGAAATTAAGGAAACACTCTCATTTACCACTGCAACAAAAAGAATCAAATACCTAGGAATAAACCTACCTAGGGAGACAAAAGATCTGTATGCAGAAAACTATAAGACACTTCTGAAAGAAATTAAAGATGATACCAACAGATGGAGAGATATAACATGATTTGGATAGGAAAAATCAATATTGTGAAAATGACTATACTACCCAAAGCAATCTACAGATTCAATGCAATCCCTGTCAAATTACCAAGTGCATTTTTTACAGAACTAGAACAAAAAATCTTAAAATTTGTATGGAGACACAAAAGACCCCGAATAGACAAGGCGGTCTTGAGGGAAAAAAACGGAGCTGGAGGAATCAGACTCCCTGACTTCAGACTATACTACACAGCTACAGTAATCAAGACAATATGGTACTGGCACAAAAACAGAAATACAGATCAATGGAACAGGATAGAAAGCCCAGAGATAAACCCACACACCTATGGTCAACTAATCTGTAACAAAGGAGCCAAGGATATACAATGGAGAAAAGACAGTCTCTTCAATAAGTGGTGCTGGGAAAACTGGACAGCTACATGTAAAAGAATGAAATTAGAAAACTCCCTAAGACCATACACAAAAGTAAACTCAAAATGGATTAAAGACCTAAATGTAAGACCAGACACTATAAAACTCTTAGGGGAAAACATAGGAAGAACACTCTGACATAAATCACAACAAGATCTTTTTTGATCCACCTCCTAGGGTAATGGAAATAAAAACAAAAATAAACAAATGGGACCTAAGGAAACTTAAAAGCTTTTACAAAGCAAAGGAAACTCCAAACAAGACAAAAAGACAACCCCAGAATGGAAGAAAATATTTGCAAATGAATCAACGGACAAAGGATTAATCTCTGAAATATATAAACAGCTCATGCAGCTCAATATTAAAAAAACGAACAACCCAATCCAAGAATGGGCAGAAGACCTAAATAGACATTTCTCCAAAGAAGACATACAGATGGCCAAGAAGCACACAAAAAGCTACTCAACATCACTAATTATTAGAGAAATGCAAATCAAAACTACAATGAGGTGTCACCTCACACTAGTTAGAATGGGCATCATCAAAAAATCTACAAACAACAAATGCTGGAGAGTATGTGGAGAAAAGGGAACCATCTTGCACTCTTGGTGGGAATGTAAATTAATACAGCCACTATGGAGAACATTATGGAGGTTCCTTAAAAAACTTAAAGTAGAATTATCATATGACCCAGCAATCCCTCTACTGGGCATATACCTAGAGAAAACCATAATTCAAAAAAACACATGCACCCCAATGTTCATTGCAGCACTACTTACAATAGCCAGGTCATGAAAGCAACCTAAACGCCCACTGACAGATGAATGGATAAAGAAGATGTGGTACATATATACAATGGACTATTACTCAGCCATAAAAAGGAACGAAATTGAGTCATTTGTAGAGACATGGATGGATCTAGAGACTGCCATACAGAGTGAAGTAAGTCAGAAAGAGAAAAACAAATACCATATGCCAACATATATATATTGAATCTAAGAAAAAAATCATTATGAAGAACCTTGGGGCAGGACAGGAATAAAGACACAGATGTAGACAATGGACTTGAGGACATATGCATAAGTGATTCACTTTATTATAAAGCAGAAAATAACACACCATTGTTAAGCAATTATACTCCAATAAAGATGTTAAAAATAATAATAATAATAATATTCCAGTGTGACAGTGAAGAAATAGGCATTCATATTTTTCTCTAAGTGTTAGATAATTTTTTTCTATGTGGACATATTCTTTTTCCTTAAGTGAAAATAATGTGTGAGTCGATATGGATTCAAGTTTTGTAAATCTGTGTAGTAGGAACATAAGCACAAGTATGGCTCCTGGTTGATATGTAAGCAGAGTAATGTGTTAGTGGTTCATGAACAATTACATCAGCAAATTTAAAATAGTGGTGATGCACTGAGTAAAACTGATTTATATGTATCTGTATATATATTCTGCTGCTTATACACGGGATCAAATTGTCAAATAAGACATGAATCAGAGATGTCACCCAGAATCAAACTTACTAATGATTTCAAAAATGTGTAGGTAATTCAGGAACAAAGACAAAGAAGAAGATAAACATTAAATGCCTGAGACATCCCAACTGTTTCTCCAGAATGGGGTTACAAATTAAATTAATCTGGCATCCCATGTTTTAGTTTGCAGAGACACAAACACATTTTTTAGTACACATAAGTCCCAAATACTGCATGGAACATACTTTCAAACACACAGATTTCACTGTTTTTCTCCAATTCAAATTTAACTGGGCATTTATATTTGTATTTGCTAAATCTGGCAACCCAACTAGATCCTTTCTTCCAGTATTAGACACACTCTTTCACCCAGAATAATAGATGAGGTTTCCAAAGGAGTTTTTGTGGCTCTACCTAACATAGCAGGAGGCATTTAAGTTAAATAACATCTCTATTTTATTCCCACAGAGTTGTACGGCTTAGATGATATTCTCCAGGAACGATTCCTCATAAATCTGGTGATTGCAATTTTGTTTACTATAAGTAATCCTTCAGCCGGGGACATTCTGCTAAGGGGTTCTATAGATAAGGCCTCTTCCTCCTACTAAATATCATTAGTCTATTTACCCAGAGGTCCAGTTGACAAGGAGATTAGGCCAGGTCACCTGCCGTCTTTTTTTTTCTTTTCCCCTGGGGTTGTATGCTGGTAAAATGAATAAATGGATCTCAGGTCAGACACTTTAACTCCTTCCTTGCCAAGTACATTCATGAATTTAAAGAAAAACATACTTCCATTTATACCAGAACTAAAATTAATGGCAGATAAAAGATGTAAACCTTCCATGTTTATGTTAGACACTTAATATCCTTCAACTGGAAAAAGTTGTTGTTGTTTTTTTTTATAATCACAAACTTGACCCTTAATAAATTCTGTTGTATTCCATGTATAAAATTTTGAGTACTAAGTAAAGAAGTTAGAGTAGCTATTTGAGAGGAAATATTTAACAGCAGTCTCTTAGTTCCATCAAATAGATATTTTATTTCTCCAAAACTGTATTTAATCAAATATATAATATCTAATGTCTCTGAAGAAGTGTGACAGAAATAAAAAAAGAACATTTTGATGACTAGCAGGCCATAGAGACCAATGTATTATCCTCAAACCAGTAAATATAGACATAATAGATTCTGAAAATTCTGACAGAGTAAAAATCTGAGGTTTAACTTGGGCTACCTAATTTTTGTGTAGAAGAATGAAACAAAATATTCTGTAATATACATGATTAGAACTATAACAATTCAATCAATGATTTCAAAGTATTTTAAAAAAATACACAACTGCATGACTTACATTAGAGGCCTAAAATCTCTTCTTGTAAAAGGTCCTTTACTTTTCCCTTTTTCTTGTTCAGTGAGCAGTGGGGAAGTGTGTTGAATATAGAGTCTCTGAAGGGAAAACTTTGCAGCTATTATCACTACTATGGAGGAATCTTAGAAATCTTAGAAAGAGTAAAGTGGGGTGGCAGACTGATAGCAAGAGAGAGAAAAGCAATGCCAAAGGCGAGTTGACATATTGTCCTTAGAGATATGCAAAATGTAGGGCTTAATCCCACATCTTTAAAAACTGTAAAATAATAAGATTTTATAAATTACTAAGGAAAGAATGGTGACATTTGAATAAATTGATGGAGGAAGAACATTTGTGCCCTTCTTCTGTATGGATACGAAACAAAATATGTACAAAGAGTTTGGAAATATGAAAAATCTCCTTTCCCACTCATCCCAAACCAGTGCTCTATGTCCAGAATTAAAGGGGAAAGGACAGTAATCTGAAATTGGAAAAAGAGAGAAAAATATTTTCTCCTTACTTTTTGTTTGGGAACTTCTCATTAACATATGTGATTGAATTTAATATGCTCAAGAACCAATAACCCCACAACGAAATTTGAGAAGCTCTTGGTTGCTACAATTTTCTAGATGATGCCTACATCTAGAAAATACTAAACAATATTGAAAGACATAGTTAAATATTTAGACATTTCCAAATCTATGGATTGCTGTCGTCATTTATTTTTGTTAGAGTCGGCTTTACCAAAAGTACTTCGTATCATTTTCTCTAAAATGTTTTGCAATTTATTCACTTTAAAGGGATGGCAAGCCACTTAAAAACTTAGGCAAAATATAACATCAGGTTTTCATAAAGCACACTTTCAGCCTAGAAAGTTGTTTGCTTGAATATCAAAATAATAGTACTCTTTCTATTCTAGTATAAAGATATAATAACACAATTCATTACACTTTTCTCAACTATTTTAACTACTATGAATCTCTGATGTTTCATATCTAAGAGAGATTATAGTTGCTAAATCAGTATTTTGTCCAATTTCTTGGACAAACATGGAGATACACCAGCATGGAGATACAATGAAGATGGGCTAAGAGCTGATAGCATTGCCCCTTATTGTTATATAATTTTTGTGTTTTTCTATACTAAAATAAAATAATGAATTCTACTTTAAAAACTTCAATAAGCACATTCTATTGAATATTATGGTTTTATTTGATGCGTTAATTATATCAAGTAGTTTTATTTTTTCTTTTGTTTTTGCATAAACTGGTGAAATAAATCTTTATATTTATATAGGTTCTACTGGTTTTGAAAATGTGTTTTCATCATTAAACACATTTTAATCTTACAACAAGTATCTATGGAGGTACAAAATATTTTCTGATGTCACAGATGAAGAAATTGAGTATTAGATAGGTCATAATTAGTCCAAGGTAACACTGCTAATGAGTAGAATATCCAGAGCTAAGTTTAGGACATATTGTTCTGGACATATTGTTCAGTGTTTTTTCCACCGTATAGAATTACATCTTCTTTAACAGCCAAAAGATTTTTAATGGTCAAAGATTACCACCCAATGATTGTCCCTTCTCCTCTTTCACAACCTTAACTTGAAAAAAAGTAATATGTGAAGGAATTAACTTGAGCTTATATATCACTCAACTTCTCTCTTTGCACCTTTTCAGAGGAAAAAAAAAAAAAACTTGCAAGGAATTGAACCCACTCAGTATTTCTGTATTCTTACCTCCTTTAAATATGTCCATCCCCACCCAAATAGCCATATAGCTCCTTTATCTTACCCTATATCATTTCTATCTAGTACATATGATCGTTAAATCAGCAACCATAAAGGAACTGAGTTTTTAACCTACTTGCTAACTAGTTAACCAGCCAGCATGTTACAAATACAGATACACACACACAAACACACACAGGGATATATACATATATTCTGGAGGGAGAGGAAAAGCACTCTAGATTTACTATTCTGGAATATAAGCAAATGCCTCGGGGAAGAAGACAGAGAGAGCTTTATTTTTACTACCATGGACATCTCCATGAAAGTATATCTCTAAATCTCTCCAGAGGGAAACATTCCCTCTAGCTTCCAAGGCTGACTGCTCTTCCAAGTTATCTTCTGCTCAGACTTGACCTTACACAAAGCCAAGAAATCCATGGAGAATTTTCTTCCAGTAGTGATCATTTATAAATATACTTTTCATTTATTTGGTTTTCTTCCTAGAAATGTTTGCAACATGTGTGCCCAGATTCTATGTTCTATGGTTCTTGATCATCATTGTATCCCTACTGCTTAAAATATTCCCTGGCATGTAGGAGTAGGTAGTAGTTTATATATAAATGAATTAGCAAATGAATGAATAGATGGAAAATAAATAGTTGATTAATAAACTTTTTAAATGCTGGATAAGTTTGTTTGTGTTTGTTGTTGTTTTTAAGCATGTCTTTCCTCTGTGGACATGTTCTGAAATGTTTTATTAACCTACTGTTATAAGGCAGAAACTAACACACCATTGTAAAGCAATTATACTCCAATAAAGATGTTAAAAATAATAATAATAATAATATTCCAGTGTGACAGTGAAGAAATAGGCATTCATATTTTTCTCTAAGTGTTAGATAATTTTTTTCTATGTGGACATATTCTTTTTCCTTAAGTGAAAATAATGTGTGAGTCGATATGGATTCAAGTTTTGTAAATCTGTGTAGTAGGAACATAAGCACAAGTATGGCTCCTGGTTGATATGTAAGCAGAGTAATGTGTTAGTGGTTCATGAACAATTACATCAGCAAATTTAAAATAGTGGTGATGCACTGAGTAAAACTGATTTATATGTATCTGTATATATATTCTGCTGCTTATACACGGGATCAAATTGTCAAATAAGACATGAATCAGAGATGTCACCCAGAATCAAACTTACTAATGATTTCAAAAATGTGTAGGTAATTCAGGAACAAAGACAAAGAAGAAGATAAACATTAAATGCCTGAGACATCCCAACTGTTTCTCCAGAATGGGGTTACAAATTAAATTAATCTGGCATCCCATGTTTTAGTTTGCAGAGACACAAACACATTTTTTAGTACACATAAGTCCCAAATACTGCATGGAACATACTTTCAAACACACAGATTTCACTGTTTTTCTCCAATTCAAATTTAACTGGGCATTTATATTTGTATTTGCTAAATCTGGCAACCCAACTAGATCCTTTCTTCCAGTATTAGACACACTCTTTCACCCAGAATAATAGATGAGGTTTCCAAAGGAGTTTTTGTGGCTCTACCTAACATAGCAGGAGGCATTTAAGTTAAATAACATCTCTATTTTATTCCCACAGAGTTGTACGGCTTAGATGATATTCTCCAGGAACGATTCCTCATAAATCTGGTGATTGCAATTTTGTTTACTATAAGTAATCCTTCAGCCGGGGACATTCTGCTAAGGGGTTCTATAGATAAGGCCTCTTCCTCCTACTAAATATCATTAGTCTATTTACCCAGAGGTCCAGTTGACAAGGAGATTAGGCCAGGTCACCTGCCGTCTTTTTTTTTCTTTTCCCCTGGGGTTGTATGCTGGTAAAATGAATAAATGGATCTCAGGTCAGACACTTTAACTCCTTCCTTGCCAAGTACATTCATGAATTTAAAGAAAAACATACTTCCATTTATACCAGAACTAAAATTAATGGCAGATAAAAGATGTAAACCTTCCATGTTTATGTTAGACACTTAATATCCTTCAACTGGAAAAAGTTGTTGTTGTTTTTTTTTATAATCACAAACTTGACCCTTAATAAATTCTGTTGTATTCCATGTATAAAATTTTGAGTACTAAGTAAAGAAGTTAGAGTAGCTATTTGAGAGGAAATATTTAACAGCAGTCTCTTAGTTCCATCAAATAGATATTTTATTTCTCCAAAACTGTATTTAATCAAATATATAATATCTAATGTCTCTGAAGAAGTGTGACAGAAATAAAAAAAGAACATTTTGATGACTAGCAGGCCATAGAGACCAATGTATTATCCTCAAACCAGTAAATATAGACATAATAGATTCTGAAAATTCTGACAGAGTAAAAATCTGAGGTTTAACTTGGGCTACCTAATTTTTGTGTAGAAGAATGAAACAAAATATTCTGTAATATACATGATTAGAACTATAACAATTCAATCAATGATTTCAAAGTATTTTAAAAAAATACACAACTGCATGACTTACATTAGAGGCCTAAAATCTCTTCTTGTAAAAGGTCCTTTACTTTTCCCTTTTTCTTGTTCAGTGAGCAGTGGGGAAGTGTGTTGAATATAGAGTCTCTGAAGGGAAAACTTTGCAGCTATTATCACTACTATGGAGGAATCTTAGAAATCTTAGAAAGAGTAAAGTGGGGTGGCAGACTGATAGCAAGAGAGAGAAAAGCAATGCCAAAGGCGAGTTGACATATTGTCCTTAGAGATATGCAAAATGTAGGGCTTAATCCCACATCTTTAAAAACTGTAAAATAATAAGATTTTATAAATTACTAAGGAAAGAATGGTGACATTTGAATAAATTGATGGAGGAAGAACATTTGTGCCCTTCTTCTGTATGGATACGAAACAAAATATGTACAAAGAGTTTGGAAATATGAAAAATCTCCTTTCCCACTCATCCCAAACCAGTGCTCTATGTCCAGAATTAAAGGGGAAAGGACAGTAATCTGAAATTGGAAAAAGAGAGAAAAATATTTTCTCCTTACTTTTTGTTTGGGAACTTCTCATTAACATATGTGATTGAATTTAATATGCTCAAGAACCAATAACCCCACAACGAAATTTGAGAAGCTCTTGGTTGCTACAATTTTCTAGATGATGCCTACATCTAGAAAATACTAAACAATATTGAAAGACATAGTTAAATATTTAGACATTTCCAAATCTATGGATTGCTGTCGTCATTTATTTTTGTTAGAGTCGGCTTTACCAAAAGTACTTCGTATCATTTTCTCTAAAATGTTTTGCAATTTATTCACTTTAAAGGGATGGCAAGCCACTTAAAAACTTAGGCAAAATATAACATCAGGTTTTCATAAAGCACACTTTCAGCCTAGAAAGTTGTTTGCTTGAATATCAAAATAATAGTACTCTTTCTATTCTAGTATAAAGATATAATAACACAATTCATTACACTTTTCTCAACTATTTTAACTACTATGAATCTCTGATGTTTCATATCTAAGAGAGATTATAGTTGCTAAATCAGTATTTTGTCCAATTTCTTGGACAAACATGGAGATACACCAGCATGGAGATACAATGAAGATGGGCTAAGAGCTGATAGCATTGCCCCTTATTGTTATATAATTTTTGTGTTTTTCTATACTAAAATAAAATAATGAATTCTACTTTAAAAACTTCAATAAGCACATTCTATTGAATATTATGGTTTTATTTGATGCGTTAATTATATCAAGTAGTTTTATTTTTTCTTTTGTTTTTGCATAAACTGGTGAAATAAATCTTTATATTTATATAGGTTCTACTGGTTTTGAAAATGTGTTTTCATCATTAAACACATTTTAATCTTACAACAAGTATCTATGGAGGTACAAAATATTTTCTGATGTCACAGATGAAGAAATTGAGTATTAGATAGGTCATAATTAGTCCAAGGTAACACTGCTAATGAGTAGAATATCCAGAGCTAAGTTTAGGACATATTGTTCTGGACATATTGTTCAGTGTTTTTTCCACCGTATAGAATTACATCTTCTTTAACAGCCAAAAGATTTTTAATGGTCAAAGATTACCACCCAATGATTGTCCCTTCTCCTCTTTCACAACCTTAACTTGAAAAAAAGTAATATGTGAAGGAATTAACTTGAGCTTATATATCACTCAACTTCTCTCTTTGCACCTTTTCAGAGGAAAAAAAAAAAAAACTTGCAAGGAATTGAACCCACTCAGTATTTCTGTATTCTTACCTCCTTTAAATATGTCCATCCCCACCCAAATAGCCATATAGCTCCTTTATCTTACCCTATATCATTTCTATCTAGTACATATGATCGTTAAATCAGCAACCATAAAGGAACTGAGTTTTTAACCTACTTGCTAACTAGTTAACCAGCCAGCATGTTACAAATACAGATACACACACACAAACACACACAGGGATATATACATATATTCTGGAGGGAGAGGAAAAGCACTCTAGATTTACTATTCTGGAATATAAGCAAATGCCTCGGGGAAGAAGACAGAGAGAGCTTTATTTTTACTACCATGGACATCTCCATGAAAGTATATCTCTAAATCTCTCCAGAGGGAAACATTCCCTCTAGCTTCCAAGGCTGACTGCTCTTCCAAGTTATCTTCTGCTCAGACTTGACCTTACACAAAGCCAAGAAATCCATGGAGAATTTTCTTCCAGTAGTGATCATTTATAAATATACTTTTCATTTATTTGGTTTTCTTCCTAGAAATGTTTGCAACATGTGTGCCCAGATTCTATGTTCTATGGTTCTTGATCATCATTGTATCCCTACTGCTTAAAATATTCCCTGGCATGTAGGAGTAGGTAGTAGTTTATATATAAATGAATTAGCAAATGAATGAATAGATGGAAAATAAATAGTTGATTAATAAACTTTTTAAATGCTGGATAAGTTTGTTTGTGTTTGTTGTTGTTTTTAAGCATGTCTTTCCTCTGTGGACATGTTCTGAAATGTTTTATTAACCTGTTCCTGTTGATAAAGTCATTCTCAGAAACTTAGGGATGTATGATTTTGTATAACAAACTCAATATATTGTTTGAACTTACTTTCAGAATTCACACTTAAAGTATTTAAGGTAGACATATATGAGAAAGTGCTAAGTATAGGCTTTCCTCTTCAGACATTAAAAAAAATATCAACAGATATAAGACAGTCTTACTTGTGTGAGAGATAGTGGTCAGAGCTGTCCAGTGAAGGAGGAAATAGGTGTCATTGTAAGAAAGAAGATGAAATAAATTTTTGTTCATTTGCAAACTCGGGCAAATAACAAATAGAATTATTTGGCAACAAAATCTGAACTTTGTAGCACCAAGATGGTTATAATCATACTACTTTACATAAACAAGAAAAATATTCAAAATCTATCACCAACTACTACCTAGAAATCCGAGAAGACAAAGTGAAAATTTCAAATTTCAGTTCTTTTAAACGTAACGTGTATTTTAAAATTCCAATCAAAATTCTATCCATAAGAATCAGTTAATCTAATTGAAGGGAAGAAAGTTTAAAAAAAAATTAGAAAACAGGTATGGTATATAAATGGTATAAGCTCTATAATCTGAATATGTAAGTCCAAAATTCTGTCTCTGCTTCTAATAGTCAATGTCATATGGGACAAATTATCAAACCCCTCTTTGCTTCAGATTTCTAATTGAGCAAAGGAGGAAATTTTTTTTAAATATGAGATAATATTGGTAAGTACCTCATAAGTAGGACTTTTGTCACATTAAGTCAGTAGGAACAATGTGCTTAGAATAGTATCTAGAATTTATGGGTTCTAAAATTCTAACTATAATTTCAAAATTGGAAATGCAAAATTGTATGCTGGGCTGGTAAAGATGAGTCCCTTTCCAATAAAATTATTTATTAACACTGAGGCTATCTATTGATTGATGGATGGATGGATAGATAGAGAGATAGAAGAAAACATCTCAATAGACAAAAGGAGAAATTCCCAAGTTCCAGAAACAAAAAAAGATTCTGAAACCAGAGAAGTACCAACCAATTCAAAACTGTTACCTAGCAACATCTTCAGAGTCCAGAGCACACTGGACTTCAACAGAGAGGAAATACAACAGTAGACATCCAACAAAAGCATTACTTTGAGGGAGAATCAACAAATTTTACAAAAAAGTTAATTGACACACTAAATACTGAAAAAAAAGAACATTTTGAAAATATATATTTTAATTATTTAAGGCATAAAATCAGAAAGACAAACAATATTGAAGGAACAGAGCTATATAAGTAAAACAAGCATGTTGGCTAAAATCCAATTAGAATTTCTATAAAAAATAGCCATGAGCATAGATTTTACATGTAATTTTGTGCTTGAGAACTCTGAGTTTTTTATATATATATAACGTATATAAAATATATATATTACATACATATAATATATATAAAACTTGATTTGATAATATATTTACAAAATTTTAACTTTTTTTTTAAAATTATTACTATTTAAGTTTATCGGCATTCTTGATCTTTTTTTGTAAGGTCTTTTATAGTATAGAATAAAGGTTATTCTGGCCTCAAAAAGCAAATTGGAAAATGTCCCATTCTTTTATATTTGAAAGAGTTTAAGATTAAGTTGAGTTATTTTCATTACATTTTAAGAAGCTTTCACCAAGAATGCTATTTGTATCTAGAGTTTTCTTTATAGAAAATTTTTTATGATAAATGCATATTCTTTAATAGATTTGGAACTATCCAGCTTTTCAATTTCCTCTTCTCACAGCTTCAGTTTGTTGTATATTTCAAGAAATTTGTTAATTTTATGTAAGATCTATTTTAAACAGAATGATAGATAAATGAATAAATATAGATGTATATATGTGTATATTTTTATTTGTGTGTACATGTATTTACTAGCTCTGTAGACTGAGAGGTAATAGAAGCACTGCCCCAATAAAAGAAATAGGGATACCTAGCAATCAGATCATAGTTCTAAATATATTTTTTCACAGAAAGGAACTAAGGCTTCTTTCATAAATGGTTTCTTCTGGCTTAGGCAAGGAAAGTGCAAGACTGGAATGTATTTTTGTGACAGTAAAGAAATGTTAAAAAATGGTTGGACATACTAATAGGACAAATAACCTCTTTGATATGGTCTTCCATTATACAGTGATAATTAAGACAAATAATGACAAAAAGTAATTATAACCTTTAGACTAAAATGAGAACCCGTATGTCTATGCAGATATAAATATATCAATACATAAATATGGGAAGAGAGAAAGCTCTTTCTTTTGGTAGGCTTATAACTATTAAATGTAAAATAAATGACAGAATTAGAAAATCACTGTTTGGCAATCACCATAGTAAGTTGTTGACAGTCACAGACAAGGATCATCAATGGATGCTAAAACTAGTGGGTGGAAGTTTGAAGAGAAACAGGAATCCGTTATCTCCACAACATAGTTAGTTAATAAATACAGAGGAAAAACCCTTAACTTTACATTAGACACATCTGGTAGACACCACCTTAACCAAGTAACCCAAGTTAATATCACCAGTAACAGAACCAACAGACATTATTTACCTCTTGATGGTATGCACTGAGAGCACAATATCACTTCTGTTACATTCCTGCAAAAATGCATACTTGATTGTAATCATGAGAATATTAGACAAACCCATTTTGAGGAACAGTCTACAAAATAATTGTCCTGGACTCCTCAAAAATGTCAGGTTGAGGAAAAACAAAGACAGACTGAAAAACACCTTAGCTTAAAGGAAATGAAAGAGACAACTCAATGCACCGTGTAATACTGGGCCAGAAAAAACAAAACAAAGCAAACTTCTCTTTGCTTGATTTGGTATAAAGAACATTTTGGGTTCAAGTGAAAACTTTTGGCTAAATCTGTAGATGTCTAGATAATAGTATTGTGGGAATGTTAATAGCCTTATTTTGATAATTGTACTAAAGTTATTAATAATGTCTGCTTTTAGGAAATACATATTTAATTATTTAAGGGTAAATTGTATTATTTCAGCAACTTATTTGCAAAGGGGTTCAGAAAAAATATATAGAGAAAGAGAATAATATAACAAATGTCACTTGGTGAAATGTTTACCTTTGGGGAATCTGGGTAAAGGGTTAATGAGAATTATTTTTATTATTTTTGTAACGTTCCTGTAAATCTGAAATTATTTCAAAACAAGGTTAAAAAGAATCTTTACTACACAATGCCATATTTTCTCCTTTTGAGGCAGCAGAATTATTTTCACTTTCTCTATGCCTTTAAGAGTATTTGAGGTATGGGGAGGTTTGAAACCAGCTTTCTGAAATTGGCACTTAAATCAGCAAGTACTTCAAAATATTATGGACATTAATGTTTTCTATGTTTATCGTAAATTGCCTACAAGATTTGGGAGTATAAAATTTCTAGACTGCCAAAGACCTTATTCAGGCAGAAGCATCAGTGAAGCCTAGAGGCAATAGAAAGAGAAAAAAATCATATAAGTTTCCCTATCTTCAAATTTAGCACTTGGAGTATTTTGGTTTCAAAAGAAAAATGAGGAAAGGGGTGTTGAACTAACAAAAGTAAGAGGCTTAAGGAGTCAGGGAAGTGATTGCAACCCTTCCATGAAGATTAGAAGTTAAAAAATGATCAGCTGAGATAATGAAATACAGTGTGTGTTCTTTGATGTGTGTAGAGAAAGAATTGTGTTCAGGCAAATTTACAGAACCCAAGTATTGTAAAAATCAATCAAAATGCCTATAGGACATGGAAAACAGCTATCAGTTGAAACCAACTTAGTATAGCTATTACTCAAAATAGAGCTATATCTAGTAAATACACACAGATCAATTCAATTCAGTAAAAAAAAAAAAAAAAGTCAGTCCAGTAAAAAAAAAAGAAAGGCAATTTTTTGCTTTATTGTCATCTAGATAAAGCAAATATGAGTGATGAACAATGTAAAGTTATGTGGTCAAAGTCTCTTACTGAGTGATTACTAATGCATGCTATCTGGTGCTAAATTAAAACCAAAACCAACAGGTAGTCAAAAGGTACAAACTTCTAGTTATAAGATAAATATAAGTTATTTATCTTATATATAACTAGGGATGTAATGTACAGCATGATAAATATAATTAACACTGCTGAATGTTATATATGAAAGTTGTTGAGAGTAAATCCTAAGAGTTTTTCTCATCACAAGGAAACAAATTTTTCTATTATTTTGTATCTATATGAGATCATGGATGTTCACTAAACTTACTGTGAGAATCATTTCATGATGTATGTAAGTCAAATCATTATGCTGTACACCTTAAACTTATACAGCGCTATATGTCAATTATATCTCAATAAAACTGAAAGAAAACAATACAAACATGCTGCTGACTTTACACACCTGCTTTTTAAATTGGGAAGGTAGGCATATTAACAAATATATACTATTTAGTGTCAAGACTGAAAACTAGGTATATTCAAGGTATAGGTAGCGTGTAAGAGGGAATGGCCAACAGTGCCTTAGAAGTGATAGGAAAGACCTCCGTGAGATAACACTTCTGAGCTAGTTCCCCGGTTTCACTCAGTCACAGAACTAATTAGCAATCAAGACAGTCTAGTATTCTGTTCTCCAGCATCAGTATATATATATTTTTTAGTTTCATATTTTATTTAATTAACTTATCAGGTGCACAAAACATATATTTCAAATCTTATTAAACTCAGTTATTTGAAACATATGTTTACACAGAGGACAAACAGACGATTTCAAATAACTTCTGGTACAGTCCATTATCCTGTACAATGGATTAAGCTAGACTTTGAAGGCTATGCATCATGCCAGCAGCCAAAACTGTGGGTATTTCCTGGAAACTGCTTCAGAGGACACAAAAAATACCAAAGCCAAAGAAATGAAGCCCTCACTGCCTAGGGTTGAAGGAAGAGGATCTCAAATAGATCTAAATTTTAAATATATCAAGCAATGCTACTTTAATTCATTTAGTTCTACAATTAGTAATAACATGCTCACCTTTCTTGGCTGTTCAAAATATAACTAAATTGGATCTCTACTAACTTTTAAGCCCTCCTAAAATCCTTTAATCAATGGTTATCTCTGATTTTCAAGACTCCTGTGTTAATTATCGTCTGTGTTGTCTATTTGTCAATTAATCATACATGTCTTGTGAAATCTAATGCAGCAATACATTGAAGATTATTTTTAAAATAGTATTATTTGCAACTTCAAACATTTGTATCGTTTCTCCAACTTTATGTTAAGCTCCAAGAGAGTAGAAATTGTAGCTTAAATTTCTTCCTTTACCATATAATCCTAGAGATTGTTTTTTAGTTGATGTTAAATAAATGGTTATTGATTGGTTAATTTAAATAAATTGTCCATTTAAAAGTGGCAAGGATCTATATTAAGTCAATGGCCATGAGAAAGTAAAGTAGAGATTCTATTTAAGAGAAATACAGAAAGTAGGATTGGCCAGATTGATGACTGACTGCTTAACAGAGGACTGAGAGATAAAAGTTGGCTGAAAATGTTCAATGTAGCTTGAGTAACTGGATAAAGAAGGCCGTATTTAATATATTAGGGAATACAGAAGGATAATGTCTGTTTTGGGGATGAGGTACAGGTTTTCCCAATGTGTAGGAAAAGCCAGGCATAGTCAAGCAATTTTCAGCCTCATAAAACCTACTATCATTATTCACTCTTGAAACATGGCAAAAATGAGACTCAGAATCCAAAATCACTGAAAGAATGACTGAGATTCCAACTCAGAAGGTTTGACTACAGAGCCTCTGCTCTTCACTCTTACTTTCTCTCCGTTGTTTCATGAGTACTATACAAATTAAATATGAGTATAAAACTACTATATGGGACTTCCCTGGTGGCGCAGTGGATAAGAATCTGCCTGCCAATGCAGGGGACACAGGTTCGATCCCTGGTCTGGGAAGATCCCACATGCCATGGAGCAACTAAACCCATGTGCCACAGCTACTGAGCCTGAGCTTTAGAGGCCGTGAACCACAACTGCTGAAGCCCAGGCACCTAGAGCCCTTGCTCCACAACAAGAGAAGCCACTGCAATGAGAAGCCCGCGCACCACAACAAAGAGTAGTCCCCACTCACCGCAACTAGAGAAAGCCTGCATGCAACAACGAAGACCCAACACAGCCAGAAATAAATAAATTTACTTAAAAAAATAAAATAAAATAAAACTCCTATATAATCTAATCTAAGCATTTTCTATACATTAATTTTCATAATACTTGTGAATAATTGAGAATTAAAAGTACTAGTTAGAAAATCTCTGAAGAACTATTTAATGCACTATAATACCAAGGATCTTTTTCATTTTATCAAGCACATTCACCTCCTTTTCATTTCAGAAAGAACACCTACATGATTCAGACGTAAATGCCAAACACTTAAAATAATGGTTGTCAGATACTAAATACTTCAGCAATTTTTGTTGAACAAATGATGAATGCATGAATTTAAAAATGTCATAGAAGTAGGAGGGCATAGAAGGGCCATTAATTAACTACCTTATGTTTCAGTTCTCCCCTTAAAAAGGGAAATAACAACACTTATAACATGTTTATTATAAGAATTAAATAAAACGGTTATGTATGATTAATGGTCTGCTAATAATAATTCATACACATATAGATTATTATTATTACAATAATGGGAGTGAAGCTAGTGAGATGCTTTTTGTAGGTATATTAGACTACAACCTAGAAGATATAAAAACACATTGGATTAAGGATGATTGATTTCTCCATAAAATGTTTCTTTTTAGCCTTATGATTTCATCATTAACTACAGGAAAGCTATGAATCATAAGACATGATATAATCATTATATGCTAATTTTAACCAGAGCACTTGTGATTGTATGAATATGTTTGTATTAACATAAGATTTTGCAATAAATTGCTTTTGCATACTCCACACTCCCCAAAGAAAATTCTCGATATCATTTAATATAATTAAAAATAAGATTCTGGGGCTTCCCTGGTGGCGCAGTGGTTGAGAGTCCACCTGCCGATGCAGGGGACACGGGTTCATGCCCCGGTCCAGGAAGATCCCACATGCCGCGGAGCGGCTGGGCCCGTGAGCCATGGCCACTGAACCCGCGGGTCCGGAGCCTGTGCTCCGCAACGGTAGAGGCCACAACAGTGAGAGGCCCGCGTACCGCAAAAAAATAAAGAAAGAAAGAAAGAAAGAATTTTTTTAAAAAAGATTCTGTATTTCACTTTTGAGAGAATGTTAAACAAAAATAAATTAATTTCTTATCTAATAGTATGTGTAAATAGTATTTCTTAACAAAAGCTAGAGAATTGTTATGGTCTTCAAAGGCTAAAAAAATTGAACAAATGCATGGGCAAATAATCAAAAAAATTTTTAAAATAAAATTCAGAGTAATTTTGAAGTAAAATGGGTACACAATGGTAAATTTAATGTCTCACTAATTAAAAGAGGCATCATGGAGACAAAACAGAGGTGTTTTGAACCTGTTGCCTTAATTAACTCCTATTTTCTTTTTTAAAATGGAACATCAGCAAAGGCCATTTAATGGTAATGAGGTTGAGAGAGAGGCCTAATATTTAATCACATTTAACAAGTGTATACTCCTTACTGTGTGTCAGGAGATTACCATTGTAACAAAAGAAGAGTAAAAGGATGGATGTTTATTTTACATTCAGACTTGCATTTGCTTTAAGATACTGGAATTCTTGAAGGGCCATCATTTTAGCCTTTTTTTTTTGTTTTTTTTCCTCCTCGTGGCACTATTAATGTTTTTAAAAACATACTGATTTTTTAAATTCATGTAAATTTCCACATTCAACTCCTTCGTATTCCTCTTTAAAGTTGGAAGTGGGGCTTCCCTGGTGGCGCAGCGTTTGCGCGTCCGCCTGCCGATGCAGGGGAACCGGGTTCGCGCCCCGGTCTGGGAGGATCCCACGTGCCGCGGAGCGGCTGGGCCCGTGAGCCATGGCCACTGAGCCTGCGCGTCCGGAGCCTGTGCTCCGCAACGG
>NC_041221.1:104042847-104126010 GCF_002837175.3 Physeter macrocephalus
CGCATACCACAAAAAAAAAAAAAAAAAAAAAAAAAGTTGGAAGTGGAAGTTAAAAATCCCAGCTGTTTTGCCACTCCACAGAGTAGGTTATTTTTATACTCATGCCAGTAGAAGTCTCATGAGTCATTTTCTGCACTTTTTTAAGGTATAGCCTCTATAACTGTATGATGAATGGTGACATCTGAGCTCTGACCTAAGAGAAATACATGTACATCACTTACCAGAGATGAAGATGACAGGTCATATCTGTTACATTTGTCCCTTTCTTCCAATTTTTAACCCTATGCTAGACCTTCATGAGAAGAAGGCATAATGGAGAGTCTTGAACAAGGATTGTTTGATTTGCAATGTACCATATAAAATCCATTCTCAAATTGGAAAAAATTTAGGCCAAAGTTCATACACCTTTTGAATAAACTTAGTTCAGGTTACAATAGAACCTGACATTTTCAAAACTCTTTTGTGGTTAGGTGCAAAAATCAACAGAAACTTTGTGGTTTGGTTGGAATCACAGTAAGACCAAATTTTGCCATAAGATAGATGTTTGGATTTCATTTGGCTCCAAACTTGAAGAAAATGTTGTTATGCAAATCAACAGAAATATGAACAAAAATTGTCTTTTATAATAATGTATAATATTATAGCTAAGAAGCTTAACTTCATGTTAAATGTTACTTCTTTATATAATTAAAATTTATACATCTATTTTCATTACCTCCAAATATATTGCTAAATATTTTCTTAAATTCTTACCTGTAATTTAGCATAACATTTCATGCTTCATCAAATATAGGTGCTAAATTATCTATCTATACGTATTTCATTAATTTAAGCTGTAATGCCTTTATATTCACATTTAAGGATGGTATCCTCCCTTTAAATTAAACAGATATAATATTTTATGATAATACAGACTGATTGCATTATTTTCATCTCATCAGCATTTTAGTATGACTATATATATTTGATACTAAATGTGAACTTTAGATTTTAAGTTGTAAGCACTCTATACAAACTGCGTGAAATTAACCATTCACTTTACCTTTGCTTGACTCCAAGCAGTTAGTTTTTTTTTTGCGGTACGCGGGCCTCTCACTGTTGTGGCCTCTGCCATTGCAGAGCACAGGCTCCGGTCGCGCAGGCTCAGCGGCCATGGCTCACGGGCCTAGCCGCTCCGCGGCATGTGGGGTCTTCCCGGACCGGGGCACAAACCCGCGTCCCCTGCATCAGCAGGCGGGCTCTCAACCACTGCGCCACCGGGGAAGCGCTGAAACAGGAATTCTTTTTCACATTTTTTCCTAAACTATATCCCTTGGTCTCCTCCAGAGCTGTATTCAGTTTTCTACTCCAAAAGATTCAAATTATTCTCACTCATTGATTAAGTATTCAGTTTTCTACTCCAAAAGATTCAAATTATTCTCACTCATTGATTAAGTACACCACAATCATTCATAATTTGCCTTCTGTTTTTCTGATTACTTCTGCATCTCAGTGTGCAAGTAATAACAATTACAAAATATAGGAAGACAATTTATTGGTGTTCTGAATTGATCCATGACAATGTGGTTATCAGTAAACAATATTGAATTTGAAATATTGCAGTATTATATATTATGTTCAGTATCTTGTGTATTGAAATATAAAATAGTATGGTTTTAGCTTAATAAACAGTTTTTAATTAGTATTATGAATAATTAAATTTTTTTACTATTTGAACAAAAATCAGGAATTAGATTAAACCATACATTGCTGACCATCCACAAAAAAATATAAACATTTCACATTCATTGGTTTATAAGTTTGATAGAGGTGCCATCACAAAGTACCACAAACTGGGTAAATTAAACAATAGAAATTTGTTGTCTCACAGTTCTGGAGGCTTGACATCCAAGATTAAGGTGTTGGCAGGGTCAGATATTTTTTTAGGCCATTGAAATACATGTCTAAATACCATTAGCCTATCTAGGCCCATTATATTTATACCTCACTATCATACTTTGCAGAAATGGAAATATTTTTATCAATTTTATATAAATACTATATATATATTGCACTGATTTGTGCATCTTTAATTTTAGTTAAAAAGGTAGTTTATTCTCATAATTAATTTCATTTTTGGCAAGTTGTGCTTTCATGATCTTTGCTTCTTTATCTGTTGTATTAATAGATAAATACGTATAAAGTATTTTTATATTTAATTTTTTAATGTTCCCTATAACTTGAACAAATGTAAAAATGTCTTGTTTATTAGTCATATTTATAAGTATTAAAATATAATAATAAACACAGTGCACGTTTTTAAAATAATGGTAACTTCTTAATTGGAAAATAATTCTTAATGATATAAAAGTGGCTATTTTTTTTCAGTGAATTTCTATATACATGGGTAAAATCACTTCTTCTTCAAAGGAGACAGGATGTGTTAGTTAGTGTTCAACCAGAGAAACAACCACAACAGACAACATATATTGAGATTAAATGCAAGGAATTGGTTTCATGATTGTGGGGACTGACTAGGCAAATGAGAATTCCATTCTGCAAGGCCAGCTCTCAGGAAAGACAGCCTGGGACTCAGACAGCAGCTGAAGCTGCTATCCCTGGGCAAATTTTCTTCTTCAGAGAGGCCCTCAGCTCTGTTCTTAAAGCCTTTTAGTTGATTGAATCAGGTCCACCCAGACTATCGAGATAATTTCCCATATTTAAGGTTAACTGATTATAGACCTTAAACACATCTATAAAACACCTTCACAGCAAAATCCAAATTAGCCTTTGAATGACAGGAGACTAGCCTAAACAAGTGGACACATAAAACTGACGATCAAGCAGAGTTTGGCACCACTATGAGAGTCAATTTTTTGATCCTTAATTTTTCATGTGACAAGTATAAGTTCTAAGAATTCTAGCACAATAATAACTGGATGGAAATTGAGGTTTTGTGGATTAAAATTATATAAACAGCAGTCTCAAATATATCTGCTGCAAACTCAATTAGATCATCTTTCAATTCTGTTAAAATTAAACCATTAGAAGACAACTGACTTTCAGAACAATTTATTACCAGTCATTGTATTCATTAATTTTCTCAGTTTATGGAAACAAACAAAAAAAGCTTTTAACAAGTATATATATTGATTCTATTACTCTTTCACTTAAAGGTAACTTTTTTACCCTGATACATTTTGAAAATGTTGTAAACGTGTGTGTATACCTATATTAAAATTAACTTCAGTTCTGCAGATTTAGTTTACTCAATTTAAAGAAAGTATCTGCCATAAAAATTAACTGGCAAAGTCAGTAAATACTGTCATACAAATCAACAATATTATACTGAAATTCTATGAGAAAAAAAGTATTATTTTATTTCCAATTCATATAAAAATATTAAGTACATGTTTTTGCTTTGAAATTAAGATTGATAGATGTATAGATGTGTACATATATAGATATAGATTTAGTTACTACTTAGAAACTTGCTCTGAATTTTAGATCTGGATGAGAAAAAGCACCCTGCCATTTTCAATAATTTTTACTGATGTACCAGTTAATAAGGTGTTTTTTTTTTTTACAGCTCCAAAACTTCACTTATCTAGTCAGCATTGTGATGCTGGACCAGAACTCTGCAAAACATACTTCTAATTTGTCAACTGGTTCCCTATCATAATCTACCAGTGAGGGCATTAAAGAGAGAGTGAATGGCTGAGAAAGAAGAGATTTTCTCTTTCCTCTCAGCATTACTTCAGATCTTTAAAAATTATTATTATTATTATTTTTAATCTGAGAGTAGCCGTTTGTTCCTGTAGCAGTGGGTGAAGAGAGCAGACTTTGTCTTTACAAACAGAACCAACTTCCCTGTGTCCCCTTAGAGACAACAGAATCACCCAAGTAGGCTGAATTTCAGCTTTCCAAGGTTATTCCCTTTACTTCCTCAACCACAGTGATGGTAGCTACTTGCTTTAGGCTAATACCTCCATGAAAACATTTTGGCTTTTTTTGATTACCAGTTAACAAAGACTTATATCTAGTTAATAAATTAATTTTACTTCTCTATATGTTTTAAAATATGTGCCATAATTTTTGTTTCCTGATTAATTTCTCACCCGGATTGATGCAGATTCATTTTTCCTTGCATATCGAGAAGCAACAATAGACTTCTGCCATCAACCCACTGGTTAAGATTGTACCCTATGGTCACATCTAGCTACAAAGAAAACAGATTTATCTAACTTATCCAGTTTCTATAGTAAGAGCACATCAAGCATAAGGTGGGTGGAAATTTAAATTATTCTAACCAAACTACAGTGTCTTGCAACCTAAGAAAATTATTACAATAGAAATAAACTGAATAAAATACAAAAAGTAAAGAACTTAAATTACAATAATAAAGTTAAATAAAAAGCAATAAGGAGTAATATTGACATTGTAAAAGTTTTAATCATAATTTGGAGAACAAACCTGGAAATTTGTCATGAATCACAGAGAAGAAAGTAAAAAGATTATAGGGGGAGTGTGAAGAGAGAGAGAAAAACTGATAGGCGAGTAAGTTAGGCAACAAGAATCTAAACAAATAATTCTAAGCATCTTGGAAGACTGCACAGAAACTTGGAAAGCTAAATAAGAATCAAAGATCAAATATGTTTTTGAAAAAAAAAAAAGCCTCATGTTGAAGAAATGTGAAGAGGTGCAAAGTAAAATGGCTTACCATATTCCAGGAAAAGGTGTCGAAAAAAATAGGAAATAGAAAATATAAAA
Organism: Physeter macrocephalus; assembly: GCF_002837175.3. Classification (NCBI taxonomy): domain Eukaryota; kingdom Metazoa; phylum Chordata; class Mammalia; order Artiodactyla; family Physeteridae; genus Physeter; species Physeter macrocephalus. The sequence continues at coordinate 104,047,597 of NC_041221.1, forward strand.
TGGAACTATTTCTCGAAGACCATAGGACTTGTAGAGACAAAAATTAAAATATATTAAGGAAAAAAATGCACAAACTGGAATTAACAGCTGATTAGACAGTGCAGATAAGAAAAGATAAGTGTACTTGAAGACATGGCAGTATAAACTCTCCAAAAAGAATCATATTCAATATATAGAGAAAAGACTTAAAAATATCAAAAAGTCTAACAAATCTGTGAATAAAGACTTAAAAACAAAGAATGGGCAGAAGAAGTTGTTGAATACAATATTTGAAGAAATAATAGTAAAAAAAATTCTGAATTTAATAAAAACTATTATTTCACAGATTCAAGATGCTAAACAAACACCAAGTAGTACAAACAGAAAGTTATCCCAAATTACAATGCAATCAAATTATTAAAAACCAGTAAGAGATTACTTTAAAAGCAGCCATAGGAAAATGACAAAGGAACACAGATTATAATAACAATAGCATTCTTATCAAATACAATATGATCTGGAAGATAAAATATCTTTCATAAACTGACAAGGCAAAATAAAAAGAAATTATCCATTTTTCTATTTTATAATTACAAATATTTAATAGTTCAAAAAAGCAAATTAAAGTTTTGATACATGTAAGAGCTGAAAGTCTTCATTACTGGCAGAAATGCACTACAAGAAATTTTTAAGAGAATGTCTTCAGGTAGAAGAGAAATAATATAAGATAAAAATTTGGATCTAAATAAGAATTATCTGGCACAAATAATCACTAAAACGGAGGAAATCAGAAAAGTTAATCTGCAGAAAACTAGGCAAATACATTTGAAAACATTTAGGAACTGAACACTTTCCTAGAGAAACACAGATAACCATACTGACCCTGGTAGATTTAGACATATTGAACAGAGAAACTGCTATACTATCAATGGAGAAAGTATGAAGAAACTCCCCTACAAAAAAGAACCAGGTTCAAATATTTTCAACAGGGATTCTACCAAGTCTTCAAATATGGTACTGTCCCAATGTACTATAAATTATTCCAGAGCACTGAAAATGAAAGAAACCATCCTAAATACTTTTATAAAATAAGAATAGCATTATACCTAAATCTGCTAAAGAAAGGAGGAAAATAGAAAAACACAGATATAAATCACTCAATAATACTGATTCAAAAATATTACATAAAATATCAACAAACAGAATCTAACAATACATTAAAAAAAGAATATGATATGACCAAGTGGATTTTATTCCAAGACTAATTTATTCATATCATTACAATGTTAATAAATGTAAAAAAACAAGTTTCATCTATATTATATGGTTACCTCTATAGATGTTAAGCCTTCAAAAAAAATCCAACAGCCATTTGGATATTAGGAGAGAAATTGAGTGATAATTTCTTAAATGAATATATAAATGCAAATATAAAAATATAAATAAACATAATATGTAAATATACTTGTTAAATATATTAAATTTATACACATACATATTTAAACTTCCAAGGCACAATGGGAAACAAGAAATAGATCCACTATGATCAGGGAGACAAGGCAAGAATGCACACTTAGCTGTGTTACTATCAAATATTATATTAGAGTTATTAGCTAATCCAATTTGGTGAAAGAAATCAATCTAAGGCATACAAATTGGTAACACAGAAGAAAAATTACCTTTATTTATACATGCTATGATAGTATACCTAGAAATATATAGGACATCAATGAAAGAATTAGCTCAATCAATAAAATAATTCAGTAAAGTTCCAACGTATAAAGTCAATAAATACCAATAGCTTTCTTATATTAAACAATAACCTATCAAAGAATCTAAGTGTATGAAAAATACCATTTAAATGAATACTACACACAAAAAAATTCTTAACCTTTAATAAGAAATGTGTAAAACCTATGTAGGGAAACTTTAAAAGTTTAAAACTCTCTAAAGTCTTAGACAAATGAAAAGACATGTCCTGTTCTTGGATAGGAAGGTTCAACATTATAAAGATGCCAGTTCTCCTTGAGTTAATTTGTAAATTTAATATCATTCTAGTAAAGAAACTACCACACTTTGTTATGGAGTTAGACATATTGATTGTAAAATTCATATGGTAGACAAACATATAAGAATGGCCAAGGAATTACTGGGAGTGAGTGGAGGTAGGGGGAAACCACTATAAAGAAAGAAAAAAAAAAAAAAGACTATCCCTGCCAAACTTTAAAACATACTAAGCTTCTATAATTAAAATAGTGTAGTACTGGCACATGAATAGCCAAAAGACCAGTGGGAATAAAATATATAACCCAGAAATGGATCCAAGTACATAATGTCAGAAAATATTCAAACCAAAAGACGATAGAAAGGCATATTTAAAACAGACATTAAAATATCTGTTACCTGAAAAGTGCTTGAAAAATAAAAGAATAGAATAAAAATACATAATACAAATACTAGTCCAAAGAATGCTGAGGTGACTTTTTAATAAAAGACAATGTAAAAGTCAGAAAAAGAAATATTACCAGGATAAAGAAGGAATTTCATAACAATAATTCTATTCATTAAGAGGACATAACAATCTTAAATATTTTGGAAAATAAATAATTTCAATATGCAAAATCTGATAGAAATGAAAGAAGAGACACAAATTTACAGGTATACTTGGATTTTGCTGCACTGCAGTATGAATAATTATTATAACAAGTAGAAAATCAGTAAGAATATAGAAGACTTGAAGAACTTTATCAACTAACTTCAACTAATTGATACTTACAAAACATTCATGAAAATAACAAAATATACATTCTTTTCAATGACACACAGATCACTCTCTCAGACAATATTTTACAAAAAAAACCTTCAGTAAGTTTCAAACTTGGAAAAATGCATCTATTCTTTGGCCACAATGGAATTAAACTGAAAATCAATTATGGAAAGATATCTGAAAATTGTACATATATTTGGAAATAAACTATACATTTTAATAAGCCATGAGTCAAATAACATCGCAAGAAAAATTGTTTTTAAAAATTGAACTGAAAACTGAAAATATAATGTCAAAATTTGGGAAATGCCATTAAAGTCATGCTTAGAATGACACTGTAACATAAAATGCTTATGTTAGAAAAAAGGAAAGAATTCAAATAAATGCTCAAATTTTTATTTAAAGAAATTTGAAATTAAGAAAAATATTAACCTTACATATATTTATAAAGTAAGTATATATTACATTATATATAATATATGCAAATATATAGAGAAGAGAAAACTCAAGAAAAAAAAACAATAAAAATAGAGAAAAACAATAAAACTAAAAATAACTTCTTTCAAAGGCCAAATAAAATTACTAAATTCCATCATGAAAACTAATCATGAAACAAAAGAGAGAACAAAACTTACCAATGTCAGAAAAGAATAAGAGAATTACAAAGCCTATAGACATTAGAATACTAAGTCAATATTTTGAAAAATTATTGCCTATATATTTGAGATCTTTGAAGAAAAACACAAATTGCCAACATTCATTAAAAAACTAATAGACAATGAGAATGGGCCTGTATCTGTTAAAGGAACTGAAACTTTCCCATTAAAACAACAACAACACTCTTTATGTCCAGTTGCCTCATAGTACAAATTTATCAAACATTTAAGAAAGAAAAATTCCAATTCTATACAAACTCCACCATAGAATAAAAGAGGATCACTAAAAAATACTTTCATGATGCCAGCATTATTCTGACAACAAAATCTTTCAAAGACATTACAAGAAAATACAACTATTGACTAATATCCCTCTGGGCAAATGTCCTTAATCCCACAACACATTAGACAGATAATATCCCATCACCAATTAAGGTTCATCTTAGGTTGGAAAATTGTCATTGACATATGAAAAACAATTAAATTATTATATAAATGGATTAAATAAGAGAATTCATATGACAATTTTTAATAAATAAGAAAAAAACCTTCAACAAAATTCAGTGACCATTCATGATTTTTCAAAATCTCCATAATTTAGAAGAAAACGACTCAAATTGATAAAAGGCGTCTTTGTAAAGCCTACATTTAACCTTAACCTTAAAAAATGAAAGACTGTACACTTTTCTATACACTCAGGAATGAGAGTAGGAAGCTTGCTCTATTTCTACTCACCTTGTAATGGAGGTACTAGTCAGTACAATAGATAAGAAATGAACAAATGCATACAGATTGTGCAGAAGAAATAAACATTATCGACTTTCCAACAACATGATCACCTATTTAGAAAGTCCTAAAGAATCTAGAAAAACTACTGTAACTTAGAAGTGCATTTAGGAAAGTTGCAGGATTCACAGCCAATATGCAAAGATTAGTTGTATGTCCATTTCTAGACATGAATACTTGGAAATTGAAATTTTAAAAGAAGGAGCGTTTATAAGAGCATCAAAAACACAAAGTACTTAAGGATGAATGTAATGAAATATGAATATAACCTGTACATTGAAGACTATAAAATATTGCTCAGAAATATTATAGAGGACCCAAATAAATGGAGAGAAATATTATGCTCATAGATCAGACACGATGAAATCTCAATCAAAATCCCAGCAGGCTCTTTTCTATAAAATTGACAAACTGCTTCTAAAATTTTTATGAAAAGACAGAGGATCTCAGAGAGCCAAACAACTTTGGAAAGGAACAAAGATAGATGATTCATACTATCTGTTATCAAGACTTACAATAAAGCCACAAAAATTTAAAGAGTGTACTATTGTATAAGGATGAACAAATAGATCACTGGAATAGATTAGGGAGTCCAGAAATAGATGAACACATATATGGTCAATTGATTTTTCAAAAAGGTACCAATGTAATTCATTGGGTAAAAGATGGTTTTTTCAATGAATTATACTAGAACAATTAGATATGCATATACAAACAAACAAAAATGTGAACTTCTAACTTCTAACATTTCTAACTGAAATCCAAAATTAACACGAAGTGCATCATAAACCTAAATGTAAGCACCTGTATACAGAGTGTACAGAACTTGTGTATAGGTGTATAGAACTTTTGAAAAAAATAAATTCTTTATGATCTTGAATTAGGCATAAATTTCTTAAATAAGTTGCAATAAGAATAAAATGATAAATTTGCCTTTAGTACAATAAAAATGCTTTCTGAAATACACTCTTAGGAAAATAAAAAGGCAAGCCACTGGAAGAAAATATTTGCACTATATATGCATATGTATATGATAAAGGACATGCATCTAGGCTATATAAAGACCTTTTATAATTCCACAGTAATAAAAGCAACCAGATAAGACATATTTACTGAGCAAAAGATTTGAATAAATGTGTCACAAAATAAGATATAGATATAGGAGTGGCAGATAAGCATGAAGAAGGTGCTCAACATCACTTGGAAAGCAGAGGTTTGAGCAAGTCCCAGACCTCCTCAGGCACAGCTGCAGATACTTTTCATGGAATATTTCCAGTCTCCACCTTAAGTAGGAAAAGAATGGCTAAAGGAAAGGAGTTATTTGGACTTTGTCCTCTAACAAAGAGCTAAGATATAAGAAAAAATTAAAAGATAAATATAGTAAATTTAAAAAAATACAGTTTGTGATAAAATATCACATTTAAATAATTTCAACCTTGTGCTTTCTCTAACATGTTGGAAAGATTTTAAAGGAAAACTAAATTTAAAATTTCTATAGCTCTGTAAATATCACTTTGAGATAGTTTGCTCAGTTTAAAGAAAACACTAGGGGAAGGCTTACCATATTTCTTATAAATAACGTTTTGTTTTCATTAATTAAATTATTTCACATTTTGATAAAGTTCATGTAAAAAAACTATGTATGTAGTTTAGTTAATAAATGTGTATTCCCATTAACCAACAATGTCCAGATTCCAAATTATTGTCAATTACAGTTCAGGTTCTTCTACCCCTACACTGTTTTCCAGGTTAATTGGCTCCAGCAACCTGTGACTCCCTGTATTGGCTATCTGTCTCCTCAATTTTGGGGGCAGAGGTTTGCCCTCTATTACAGATATAAGAAGAGATTTTGATATTTCAGTCTGTTCAGCTCTTTACTTGTTATTAGGGTGGAGTGATGCACTCTGAGCTCCTTACATGCAGAACCATGAATGTTCAGTAAAATTAAATGATTATTTCCAGATGATACAATTATCTGTACAACTCCATATGTGGGACTTCTGTGGTGGTGCAGTGGTTAAGAATCTGCCTGCCAATGCAGGGGACACGAGTTCCATCCCTGGTCTGGGAAGATTCCCACATGCCATGGAGCAACTAAGCCCATGCACCACAACTACTGAGCCCGTGTGCTGCAACTACTGAAGCCCGTGCACCTAAGGCCCATGCTCTGCAACAAGAGAAGCCACCGCAATGAGAAGCCCGTGCACCTCAGTGAAGACCCAATAAAGCCATAAGTAAATAAATAAATTTATTTTTAAAAACTCTATATGTTTAATAAGAGATTACATCAGTTTTGAATAGAACATAGAATACATTTCAGATTTTTATAAATGAGTATGTCTTAACTAAGAAGTAATATTCTTGAAATTTAAAAAATATATATAAACTTGACTACACTAAAATGAATAATTTTGTTTATCTAAAAGAACTATAAGTCAAGAAAATTAGTAGTACAGTGTTGGAAGAATATAGCTGAAACATATAAAACCAACAAGGAATTTATATCTAGAATATAAAAAAGAAAATCTAAAAGTCATAAGGACATAAATATCTAAAGATATTTGTGGGATGCAGGTAAAGCATAAGAAAATGTCATTAACACAAGAGAAAATGCAAATGACAGATAAACATATTAAAGATGCTTAAATTTGCTAATATTAGAGAAATCCAAACTAAAGACACAATTACTTACTACTTCAGACTGTAAAAAAATTTAAAAGTATGACCATAACAAGGATTAACAATACTCATTTTATACTGTTGGAGTATAAAACTGGGATCACAGCTTTGGGGAAAAATTAGCATAATCATAGTAAATGTATAGACACAAGACTTTCTTGGTAATTACTCTCTTATTTTCACAAAGTTACAATAACTTGTGCACCTGTACAAAATTCATCATGAACATTACTATCCAAAGTAGCTTTGCTTGCAATATTAAAGAATAAATAAATAACTTGGAGACAAGGAAATGCCTATTAATAGAGCAATGGACAAGTAGACTAATATATAGAAATAATGAATGAATTCCATATGCATCAACATGATATTTTGTTGTTCAAAGAGAAAGGAAAGACAAAGATATTTGTTGTACAATTTACTATATGTTTTCAATACCAGAAAGCAAGGGTTGAGGAATGTTTAAGTGGGGTTAAAAGACATACTAGCATTCAACTGAAACTTTTTCACTGAAGGATTGTAAGGAATTGAAATGGGAATAACTTTCTCAGTATGTGATTTACTTCTATCTAATGCTGTTGCCATGTACAGGTAAAATCACCTTGAGAACTGTAACTCATCCAATATCCCCATAATCTGGGAAACAATAGTGTGAATACAAGACCCAGAAGACCAATGTCCTCTACTCAGTTCTGTCCTTTAGTAGATGTATGATTTTGAGGCAAATCCTGTCTCTGCTTTGTCTCATTTTTTCCATCTATAAAATGAACTCTTATAGGCCCTTCATACTCTACAATAATAAAACTTTCTGACATTGAATTTAAGTCACACTTAGCCTTCAGAAATTTCCCTTTCAGAAAAGATTTTGAGGGAGAGGAAGGTACAGACATGGAACTTGTGTTCTCAACCTTTTGTTCCCTCTGGTATAGCTTATTTTACTCCTCTAGTCTAGAATATGAGAAAGATAGACAAAGCAAGGTCTTAAGGGAAAAAGGCAGAGGAGAGCAACGGGCAGGGCAGGGATGGTCAGTATGGTGATATCAGTGCAGTACAGGTTCTAGAAATCAGAAAAGGTGGATTTGAATCCTGGATCTCTATACACATAATTGCATGGGTTTATGCAAGCTACTTATTCTCAAAGCATCTGTTTTCTCATTCAATCCGTTGAGAGTTTAATACTTAGTATACAAGACAGTTGTGAAGATTAAGTGAATCACAATGTAAGATAGGTTAAAGAAGGCACCTTTGGCTCCAGTAGGGGGCATACATATTTGGATGACTGAAATAAGGGATTGTGACCTCTTTCATGCTGTCAGCCTCAGTAACTTGATTGTTCCATTTCATTTCTTGTGAGCACCAGACTTAGAGTGGGTATTAAAGAAGACATTTCTCTTACTAATATTATTGTTTTTAACAACAGAGAAACATAGGAGTGATATCAATTATTAAGACTGAAGAAAAAAATAAAGCCTAGAATATGGTGATTTCTGTGGGGTAAAATAAATTTTGAAAGAAAATGAAGTAAGCTTTTAAGTTTATATTAAAAGAAGATAACAGAAAAGAAGGCGTAGATTAGACTGGTGCTTAAGACTAATGTTATAATGCTATTAAATGATATAAATTAGAATAAGGTGATTCAATTGATATCATGTGTTGGTTATTTATGAGAATGGTAATAGTTGTTTTACTTTAAATTATGGAATTAATATTAGAAACAGAGGAAAGATATTCAAGGTAGTTGAAAATTTAAATATTGCACTTCTCCATGTGTCCATATTTTATATATGCTGTGCAAAACAACATAATAATACTATCTAAATCATGGGTTTCTTTTGGTGTTTAAGTGAGATAAATTTTTAAAAGAGCTTTAACATTCATGTCAGTTACAAAAATAAGAATCTAGAAATTCTCCATGAATCCCAGAAACCACAAGTGATTTATCTATAAATATTAGGATAACTATAGTACCCTCTTCCTGAGATTCTGGTGAGAATTAATGATATAAGACATGTCAAGCACTGGTAATAGCACTGACACAATAAGAACTTACTTGGTATTATTTAGTGAAACTTTTTTTTGGTTGCACCAGGTCTTAGTTGTGGCAGGTGGGCTCCTTAGTTGCGGCTCGAGGGCTCCTTAGTTGTGGCTTGTGGCATGTATGTGGGATCTAGTTCCCTGACCAGGGCTTGAACCCATGTCCCCTGCATTGGCAGGTGGACTCTGAACCACTGTGCCATGAGGGAAGTCCCTATTTAGTGAAACTTTTAAATATGACTTATAAATCATTATAATTTCTGAGAAATCATGAAGAATAGGTGAGGTATTTCATGTCAGAATGTGGGTTAACATTGTGATTTTTAAGAGAAAAAGATAAATTTGGTAAATATATACCAATGAATCTGATGCTGATATACACACCAAATTATGGAAAGGCTTATGGACTCTATATAATTGATATTATAAAAGTTATATAACTGTCAATTTTCACATCTCTAGGTTTTCATTAGCCTATAAAAGGCATGACACAGTTTTGTTTTGTTTTTTTGAGTACAGGGTAGTGGTTCAAATGCAGCCTCTGCAGTCAGACCATGCAGATTCCAGACCTTGCTCCACTGCTTTCTAAAAGCATTACCTCTAGTAACAATAAATCTATCAGTCCCTCAGTTTCATCATCTGTAATGTGAAAGCAATAAAGGTACCTACTAAATTTTCTGGTGAGATTTAAAACAGTGCCTGGCATATAAGTACCCAGTAAGTATTAGCTTTTACTGTTACTTTTCAGAATTATGAAATATTTTGACAAAGCTCCTCTAGATTTCTCTAGATGGACTAGATGTGGTACTCACTTTTTAAATTTTAGTATTCCTAATTCCAATCTTTGGCTTCTAATTAATTGCCCGTTACTCTCACCTAGAGCTCTTATTTTCCTCCTCACTTTTCTTCCTGTCCATTTTTAAACCCTTAAAAAAATATATATATTGATATATATATTTAAATATGTGTATGTATATATATAGAACAGATCTTCAAAAACCTAGTTTTAAACAGGTGATCAGAAAAAGTGGACAGATTTGAATTTGAAGACACTTTTAATTTCATTCATCATCCACATAAATTTATAATTAGATCAAAACTGTAATTATTGTAGAATCACTGAACTTCAGAGTCTTAAATACTATTTGGAAACCTGTCTTTATGAAATCCAAATACAATTCTACAATATATGATTTAAATTTCAGGGTGTTTCATCCTAGCATACCACTGAAAAAACTTACCTTTGAAGAAAGGGGTAATAACCTAGCTTCAAGCTGTTGAGGCTCTTACTGGGCTGCTCCTATGAATAGTTTCTAATATGTAAAATAATGATGTAAATTATCACCCAACTTGGATAATTTGGAGCCCGGGAAAACGAATGTAAACTGGGCCAATTGTGAGGAAAGTGGGAGGTATGCTAACTCTTCTATGGTGCATTGAACACTAACAACAACTAGTAGTTTATGATATAATTATTTTAAAAGTCCTCTGCTTTCAGTTCTATCCATAAAATTATTGTAGCCTCCCAAATAAATACTTTTATATTTTCCTCACTATTATATTTACCTATCGGCAGCCTGCTGAGTGTCTAAATCAAGAATTTTCTCTCAGAAGCAAATCAAAATTGCTATGTGTGAATTTTTAATTTTCCAGTTCCAAAGCTTAGAAGAATCAATAAGCATACAATCAATTTTAATTTAAATTGAAACCCACTGCTGTATTTACTGCAGATGGTCTTTCAGGGAACTGAATCTAATATAATTTCTTCACTTCTAATCGTATTGAAGGGATGTTTTGGCCAACCTGTTACAAGGAGAATATGTAATGAAATAGGAAGAGATGATGTTATGTTTTATGATGTTTCATATTGTTCTGTTACTCTTCGATTGTGAGAAGTAGTGAGTCATTTGGATTAAACATGTCAGAGTATATAATGACTGCTGATAGTAATACAAGTAAAACCTGACATTGTGGTTCTGAATAAAAATTCAGGCAGGGTTGTTACAGAGACACACACATGTAGTGCACTGTCAAACTCTTGGATATAATTAGACACATAACTCACAAAGTATAATGTGAAGGTTCCCTCCTCCCTTCAGAGTTACGTGATTCATCTGTTCTATCCCCAGGCTTTAACAAACTGTTTCAATAGGAAATGAGGAAAAAATCTATCCTTTTTTACTTATTTGATTTAGGTTTGTCCTAGAGCCTTTCAGGAATAAAGTATTATACCTGGGGATTAAAGAGGGGACTGATCCCAAAACTTAAAAAGCTTTAAAACTTTCCTAATGGAATAAATGTGTAACCTATCATTTAGGAAAAACTGATAGAAATGATAGATGATAAATGATAGATAGTTGATAGGTAAGTTGATTGATTGATTGATTGATTGATAGGGATAGACCTAGAATAAAGAATGTTGATTCTCAGTGCTTACCATAAGTGTTCACTAGACATGTAGTAAAATTGAAAATGCATAGCTCAATGAGCTAAATATAAAATCACAGAATCAATTGTTTCCTTCTTTCCTCTTCCTCCTTCCTCCTCCTCTTTCCTTCCTCCACAAATTATTTAATCTATAAATTTGATTATTTTCTCACTAGGACTAACCAGTGATACATATGAAATGGTTTTCTAAAAACAAAGTTATATGCATAAAATAATGCAAACATACAAGAGCAAAATTCTATGAAAATGTTTACCTTATTTGAAAAAGAAACCTTAATTTTAAAAATAGAGATATTGGGTTTTAATTTGCAATAGGCAGAGCTCTTTAGCTACATATTGACCCAGATATTAGATGGACTTTTATCTTATTTTTTAAAAAAATATCTTGGGCCACTGAACACAAGCATGATTTAGGATTGTGTATAGAGCCATCCCAGGGGTTTCTATTCCATCTCTGAAACTCAACCAGAATTTTCTGGTATTCCCCTCTAACTCTGCCATGGTTTTAATGTTCCTCGTCAGAGTTCTTTCTTAGCAAAGACCTAAGGAAACCCAGTGTAGGGGAGTTAAGTTCCACAGAGTCTGGAGGCCAGACCTAGATAGGGCACTAAGGAACAAGAGGGTGTTTGGGAAGAGAAAGATAATCAGGGAAGGCTGGGATGGTTGAGGGATTTATGTGTGTTTTGAATAGTTACAATAAGTATATTGTATCGTGGGTGCACTTTATCTTGTTTTTGATACGTCTCTCTGAATGTTTTATTTTCAGGTATGGCTTGTTTTAAGAAAAGTATTTAGGGAAATCCCTCTCACTCTATTCTATTCTCCAAGTACGACTAGAGAACAGGGTTTCTAGGTGGGGTAGAGTTGAGAAGTGAAAGCTGGGGAATTTTTTTCCTTTTTTTCCAGAAAGGATGCGAGGAGAGAGAAAATAGATGTTTTAAATCGGCCTCTGTTATATTACTTTTGTAGATACTTCTGAAAAATTGATTTGTATAGCAGACAAGTACTACTTTCTTTTTCCCCCTCTATGCTCTATGGTGAGGAGGATGCGAGAAAAGGAAGGTGCACTAAATGAGCTTCTGAATAAATGTTACAGCATCTATGAAGCTCCAAATAACTGAATATTAAAAATCCAGAAAAAAGTGTACATACTATATGATATTATTAGATGACATTTCCTAACATTTTAATTTAACATATACTGTCAGAAAGCAGATCTGTGGTTTCCTGGGACAGGAAAGAGTGTTAGGGAAGGTGAGAAGGAAGGATTACAAGGGGACAGGATAAACTTTGGGTGATGATGATTATGTTAATTACAGTGATTGTTTTGTCAATTTCACAGACACACATGTATCAAAACTAATCAAATTGTGCACTTTAAATATGTATGTTTATTGTAGGTCAATTTTATCTCAGTTAAACTATTAAAATGCAATTAGATAAGGAATTGAAAACAATTAGAATGGTATTAGAAACGGTTTTAACAAAAACATTGTAAGCCTACTTTTGAGATGTATGAAACAACCCAAACCAGAAAACAAAATTAATGCTCTTCTGTTAGTAAATATTGTTTCCAGACTTTTCATGCCATTTTCACAGCATCCCCAAGATTTTGCGTCTCATATTACCATCAAAATACAGGTTATTTGAAGCCAAGATAATACTGTTATGAATACAGTGTTTATAACTGTTTTTCAGTTCCTATGTTTCATGTTAACATTTTAATGGCTGATTTAAACTAGTTTAAATTTCTTAGATAAAATGATTAATTGCAGATCTCTTATTAATCTAGGATTTTGCCTTTACTTCTCTAACTCTTTAGTCTGCAAAATATACTCATAGAGAACAACTTTTTATCATTTGACTTTTCCTAACCAGATCTGAAAACTATTTATAACTGGATTATCAGTCAATTTATAGTAACTTGAAAAATAAAAGTGACGTTGAGTAGAAAATCAAACTTGCCTCAGTGTTATTTCAAATTGGGCTATTACTTAAAGTTTCCTTCCACTGTTGTGTGTTTGCTTTCTTATATAAGGTTTTTGAAGTACTGTTTTCAAACATATGCAATATGTTTTTCAACATATGCTATATCAGAAAGACATTTTAAAGTCAAATCAACAACTCATCCAAATATATAAACTTTTCATAGGAGGATGTGTGTGTACTTTAGAATTTTGGACTCTTAGAGGATTTTTAATTAATGAGTAATGGCCGTTACTGTCCTTCCCAAGGTTGCCATCATGCCTAAAGGAGCATTCAAATAATATTTGCCAACTAAAAATTGGCACTTGCTATCTGCCTCTACAAGGATTAAGTCACAAGAAACTGCAGCTGCCGACCTTCAACACACCCTGAGAAAAGTTCAGGGTGGAGATCAGGAATGAGGCACTCTGTGCTCTGGGAAAAACTAGCAGAATAGGCCTTCAAACAGATATTTTCAGGAGATTTTACAAGCCCAAATTTTTGCATCTTCTCATATCTAGAAAAGCACTAAAGTCATTAACGGTGACATCTGCTCCTCATGACTAGCCTCAAGCCTCTGCCAAAATGTGTGCTTGACTGCACATACCCCCTTCACTAAAATCATATATAATACTGACCTCTCCCCCTACCTCTTTGGAGCTGGTACCTCAGAGCTATCTGAGATGCTGTCTCCCAGGCTATAGTCTTCATTTTGCCCCAGAGAAAACTTAACTCACAACTCTCACATTATTCATTTTTTTTTAGTTGACATGCTCTAAAAAATATGAAAGGTATTGGCTTAGAAACTTAGGACCCATTAGAATCAAATGCCCCATCACTTAGAGCAGTTTGGTCCCCTGACCAGCAACATTGGCATTACCTAGAAACTTATTAGAAGTGCAAATTTTGGACTCTACCCCAGACCCCTTAACTCAAAATCTCTGTGCTTTAACCAGTCATTCAGGTGATCCTGATTTGCAGTTTGAAAATCATTCTCCTAGAGGAACACCCCCACTGTCAACAGAATTATTTTTTGCAAAAAACAGACCAGTAAATGGTAGCAATCTGTGAAAATTATTAATACTGATTCAGTGGAGAACACATACCCACATATGTGCACGTGCACACACACACACATACACACACACACACAACACAGATCTTCACAATTACTGAATATCAAGTAAGAATTTTTAAATTTTTGTTGCCATGGCCAGGGTCAATTAGTTTCTTAACCAAAATTTAAAACTAATCATTTTTTATGTTTCACATTTTTATAGATTAAACTTGAATACAAATCTCTAGGCAGCAATTCCAAGACCTCAGTCTAAAAGAATTCATCTCACTGGGAAGATACCTAAGCAATACAAAGTTTGTCTCAGTTGAAATACACCAAAAAAAAAAAAAAAAAAAGCCAACCAAACAACAACAAAAAACCTCTCAGACTTCTACGCTTCAAATTTTGACAGTTCCTTTTCAACAAAGCATGGTAAAAATGCATAAAATGGAGGTGAAACAATTGAAACTCACATCAGAATAGATCAGCATGTTGCAGAGACAGAAAATGCTACAAACTCCCAGCTGGGAAAACTTGTAATTGCAACCAGCCAGAGCACTGATATAGAGATAGCAAAATTACTAACAAGGGAAAAAGAAAATTTAGGAGACAAATAGAGGAAGCATTTTCCTATGTATGACGAGAACCCTAGTAAATATGACAAAGTGCTCGTCAAGAGCAGAATGTTGAACTGGCGTGAAGAAAATGTAAAATTGATTACTACAATGACAAGTCACATAAAATGCCATAATAACAGCACAGGAACTCATTTCAAATAAAAGTGAAATAAAAACACTCTTCCAAATTAAGGGGGAAAATGTGAGCAAAACTAAACTTCCTGCTTTGGGCAATTCTGTAACCATTGTCAAAAACAATCAAGACTAATGGTAACATTATCATAACACAAGAATACATATGGCTCTAGGGATTTCTTCAATATATACATCTACAGCCCCAGGTCCTGTAACATCAGAGAAACAGCAATCTAGGAGCTAATAGCCATTACAGTAGAATACAAACAAAGCTATGTGATAAATTCATTTCTAAGCCAAGAAGAATCTCTTCCTCTATTGAGGCATACCAAAATACAGGGAGGCAGAAATATACTTCAGTTAACGCATTCAGGATTGCAACACTATGTATATTGATGTTAACTCAAAAATTTATTCACTATTCATTATTAATGAATTTTCATTCTAAATTCAGAGAATTAAAGGGGTCAGGAAGACTCTAGATCTCAGTTGCAACAGTTATCCCAGAAAGGTGTTCAGCTGCAAAATAAAAACAGCAAGGGCTATCAGCGATTGCTAAATAAATTAATGTCTGGTGAGTATGAAGACTCCTACTGTCTTTGGAAGTGCTTCCTGCTTCCTCCAACCAGTCATATTCTATCGGACAAGATATCCTATGTTAGAGGGCAGCTTTTGTACTGATTATTACCAATGGATGTATAAAGCATTTTCCAAGTTACTAACAATAGATGCATAGAATAACACTGACCTGTATCACGTAGGATAGTCCTCATTGGTGTAGGTGCTCCTGGCCTTCAAAATTCCCTATGGTCCCCAAACCAACAAACTGGGCACCAGCCAAGAAGTGAATAAGCAGAACTGTGTGGGATCCTGGCAGCCCTGCAGAGAGAAGTCCTCTGTGAATTAAATGGTGCTCTCTGCTCTCTTATCTTTTACACTGGTATTCATGCTGCCCTTTGCCCACATTTCTCCCTCACTCATAGTGCTTGATTTTGTTTTGTTTTGGAGAAGCTATTTTGTCCACCTTCCACAAGCATAATAGTCCACCACAATGGATAGTCTTGTTGATATTTAAAGTTACAAAATTCTAAATACAGTCTTATACATAGGCAATTAGAAATTGCGAGGGTGCAAAATATTGTCCTGTTATTGCTCATTATATGCCATTTTTATCATTTAACTTCTTTTTTTAGCATGCCCATGTGTTTACTCTTCAAGTGAATTATTTTCACATTTATGTATTCAGAATTCTTCCTCACCTTCATATAATCCATGTGATCTAAAAATCTCTGTGGTCAAAAAATAAAATAAAAATAAATAAAAACCCATCTTGGGGACAAAAAACATAAGATAAAAATACAAAGTAAAATTTCTCTTCAAAATAATTTTATTAAAACAAAAAAAATATTTATAATAAAGTGTTTGACGATTAAATACATTTCAATTTCTCACTGCTACTTTTGACTATCTCTAAGATGAAGATATTTAGGTATTTTAGAAGATAACCTGGATGCCACAGACTTTTTCCCCCCAGTGCTCAATGGCTTTTTTGTTTTTCTATATTGTTGTCTCCTTCCATATATCACCATTTCCTCAAACACACAGGAAGTAAGATATATATGAAAAGCCAGGGCTATACTCTGTTTTCTCTCTTTTATAGTTCCTTACCTTCAGAAGAGCTCAGTTCTTTCCCTTCTGATATTCACATGGATAATGTGAAATAGCATGAAAAAACATTGACCAGCTTAAACTGATTTTGCCTCCTTAAGTAGCTTGTTGATTAATCAAATTGAAATAGCACCAGCTTAAACTTGTTTGCTTCCTTAAATCGGCTGCTGATTAACCATCTCTGAGATATTTTATAGAGCTAGTACTGCACATGTGCACGACAGGAATCCATGTCTCCAAGGTAATCCTGGGACCAAGAATCTTCATAACTCAGAAGAGAAATGTTGCTGCTGGAGCCCTTTGTAAAATGAGAAGTCTTTCAATAAGGAAAATCTGCCTTCCAGCAGCATGAGTAGCTTATAGGGACTGATTCAAGACCAACCAATCAGTTCCAAGTTTGAAATTTCCCTAACTCCTTACATTTGCCTTGAAACCTGAAGCACAGAGACAGATTTGAGTTCTGCCTGCTATCTCTTTGCCAGTCAACCTCTCAATAAAGCTCTTTCTTCTCTCAAAAGCCAGTGCCATTGTATTGGCTGCTATGCACATCAGGCAGTGAGCCCTTGCTCCATAATAATAGTACCAATGTTTTGGAATACTTTTCTTTAGTTTCTTTCATACATCCTGACACTATTGCAATGATCTGTGTGTCCCTCTTCCATCCACTTTAAGTGCTTTATGTATTGTAAACTCCTGGGCCCCAAAGGAAGATCCTATAAAATAGTAATGATAGCAGACCACTGGAGTCAAGCAGGGAATCTAGTCCCAATTATGTCAAACATAACCAGTGTTCACTTCAGGAAGTTCAAAGTGTGTGAGTCTCAGTTGCCTATCCATAGACTAGCATTAATAATACCAATTTGTGAGGATTAGAGATCCTTCATTCCATACAGAGAAAACAGAATGCATTATTTCAAAATGTCTGTGGAGTGTTAGAAAAACTCGTAGTGTATTAAGTTCAATGTTACCTCAATATGTTAAAAAGGAATATTACACATGACATTATCTGACTACAATGTAATTATGTTAAGTATTAATGTAAAAGGATAAGCAAAACAAGGGAAATCTTTGAAAACAACTCAGTTAATTGCCTGTGTCAAGGAAAAAATAAAATGGTAGTTAAAAACTATTTAGAAAATGATGAAAATAGAAATGTTAAAACTACTCAGCCATTAAAAAAAAAGGAAATTTTGCCATTTGGGGCAAGATGGATGTATCTTGAGAGTATTATGCTAAGTGAAATAAGTCATACAGAGAAAGACAAATATCTTGTGATTTCACTCATATGTGGAATATAAAAAAAAAAAAAAAACAAGAATAAGTGAACAAATGAAATCAAACAAACACACAGATGCAAAGAAGAGCGTAGTGGTTACCAGAGAAGAAAGGAGGGGAGGGCAAAATGGGTAATTGGAATCAACTATATGGTACCAGATGGAAACGAAATTTTTGGTGGTGAGCATGCTGTAGTATATACAGAAGTAGAAATGTAATATTGTACACAGGAAACATAATTTTATAAAACAATGTTACCTCAATGAAAAATAAGTTTTAAAAAAAAGAACTCGGCAAGTCTAATAGGCACAGAAGGGGAGCTAGTGTATGTTTTGTTTCTTAATTTTTATGAATATACTGCATTGCACACTAGAGTGTTTGTTCTCTGTTTACATGTCTCCCCTACACTAGATAGTGAGTCCCAGATGGTAGCAGCAATGTCTTGCTAATTCGCATTACCAAACTCAGTCGTCTGTAAGTGGTGAGACTGCAGGAACAAGGGCACAGAAATCTTAAAACACAAGAGCTCATGGAAGAGAGAATTCTGATTTTTCTTTTAATGGAAAACAACACGAGAAACTGGTGAGGAGAGAGAAAGAGATGGGGTGGAGGGTAGTGATTAGAGCAAATAAAACTCTAGAAAGATGGGGGGGAAGAATATTAAATACAAAATTAGTAAAATAGGGGAAAGTTATAACTGTCAGGAGAAATTTTATAACTAAGCTACTTGCATTGAATAAGCCAAGTTAAAAAGATAAAGTAATCCACTGGACAAAAAGCTAGAAAAATAATAGTAAAATAAGTCTTAAATGAATAAAATGCAGGAAATAGTTGACATGAATTTAGGAATCGTTGCATCAGAAAACAATTAAAGAGTGGCTTTACAAATGACTATAGACAAATATATTTATAGAATGACTCAGCAAAGACTCACCAAGACTCCAGAGGGTTAGATTTTTAAATAGTAACCCCTAGCGGCACTACAATCTCTCTCAAGGAGGAAGAATGTTCTGATCCATCAGCTTCAGGCTCTTGGGAAAAATATAGCCTGATCCAAGAACATTCTTGAGGTCATCTCTGTAAAACCAGAAAAGTAATTAGCCTCTGACGTATCTCCAGGAAAATGCCAAGTCTACCAGTGAGCTATAGAGCTTATCCCACATAATATATAGTTTGTGTATTAAAAAAAAAATTATTTGAAACATTTTTTGCATACTCAAATAAGAAGAGAGAGAAAATACAAGTTCACAAGAGTAAGGAATAGGAAAACATAAATCCAAAAATACAGAGAAAATATTTTTATTCAGACTGTGTTTAAAAAATTATAGAAGGCATACTTAATAAAATCATAAACCAAAGATAAGATATATAGAACAAAAAACAATGCATACATGCCCTTTCACCCACCGCCTATCTACATCCCTACTTCAAATCTAGGAATCTATTCCAATGAAAAAATTAAGAGAATGTAGAAGAATAAATCAAAAGAATGATAGTACAATATACATAATGGAACATATGGATAAATTTTTACTATATACCTTTGGGTGTAAATATATGTGGGTGTGTGTATAAACATACGTGTGTGTGTATAAATATACAAGAATATATGCATATGTGTATAAATGTAATTGCATGAAGATAACTGTACAAAACAAGAGACTCAAGGACATTGTCCTCCATGGCTGGAAGAAAGCCTCCTTTCTCTTTCATGTTGCCACAGCTCTGTCCTGCTGCAGCCGATACACTCTTTCAGGTCTTTTCAAGAAGCATGGGTTGTGTGTACGGGTCAGGGGAGCAGTGGGAAGTGATTCATATTCATCAGAAAGTTCTGGAGTCTGGATATGTTCGTGCCAGCCTGTTGCTTCAAGTAAGTGGTAACGAAACAAACATTCCTGAGTGCTTATGTGAGGCTAAAGTGAAGGTCAGTCTCTTAGGGTAAGTCGTCTTGGTGCTCTAGCCCCTAAGAACCTTGGGCTTCAAGCCTACCTGAAGTATATTCCTACATACTATATATGCACATACTCAACGTCCAGTACCTAGGGATTTGTCATAAATGATGAAGAATTTGTACAATGAAATGCCACACAGATATAAATCGTGTATTACAAAGTAATCTATAAATCAAATTACAAAAATATGGAATTATAGTTCCAATACAGTTTTTGAAAATCAAGAGGCATCATATCATCTTCTCTGAGTCTTACAGAAATAACCTTCTCGTTCACTGTTATATAAATGGTACATATCATGTCTAATTCCAGCCACCATCCAAATGTGGCTCTCAACTATGCTATGAATTTATTAATGAATCCCAGATTTGTTAATTCAGTCAGATTTTGGATTATTGGTTACTTTTATTTGTATCATTTTACTTTTCATTTTATTTCCAGAAAGCATGATAAAAATTAAATGTTAACATTTGTGATTCAATTTACACAATAATATTTTTTCTCATATCAATGAAGAATGTGCATTTTGCCAAAAAAGAATTGCATTATTTAGTACTTTGTACTTGATATACATACTTTCATTCATCTGACCAGATTTTTTTAAATTAATTTTTATTGGAGTATAGATGCTTTACAATGTTGTGAGACCACACAGATTTTTTGAGGAAAAAGTTCTGCAATTTAAATGTTTCTACATATGCTTTAGCCACTAATTAAAACTTCTCTAAATTTTGTGAGTTTTCTGAAGTTTCCTTAAATATGTAAATTGAAATGGAGCAATTTTTTTTAATACAGTTTTCAATGTACCATTAACCTATTTACTTAATGTAAATGTACACTAAGTGTCTACTAAGTTTAAGGTATTGTGTTATATATTATGAGCTATATAATGGGATCTTTATCCTCAAGGAGCTTAGAGTCTAGTAGAATTCAGGAGAGATATAAACATATCTATAACACAAAACAGAAAGTACTAAGTATTTTGAGAGCTTTACAAATTGCTATTACAGCATTGACGGTGGCCTTTGCCAATTACTTCCAGCTTGGAGGATTAGGGACCCTTTAAGCAAAAACAAGTACTGAAACTTGAAAGCTGTGCATGCGTTGGGCAAGTGGAAATAAGGAAAAGGAACTCTACTCTTGGGCAGAGGAACGGCACCAAATCAAGAACGTTTAAAGTGTGGTTCAGGAGCAGAAATTATTTATATGCAATTAAATAGCAGGGGTTAGAAGAAGGATTTCTGGGAGACACGTAAATTGAGACATGACTAAAAAGGAGCTCTCTTGCATTTGGTCTTGCAAAATTGATTCAGAAAAACACTTCTTATCTCATTCTTTTTTTACCTGCATTTAGTGGAAACATTTTCAGGAATAGTTTCAGAGATATCTTTACAGTTGCACTGTCTTGGTCACATACTTAGGGATATATCCCAACTAAGGAATATTAAAATAGGATTCTTAACTACAGACTGAAGATTTCTGATTAGTAACGCTAGCAGATAATTTTAAAATTTCTTTCTATTTGCTCACTTTCTTTAGACTAGCTCTGATAAAAATTTCCTTCCTGTGTACTTCTGAAATTGAGGTCACTCACTATTTTGCTTATTAATTCCTTTTCTGAAAACAAACGTGCAGAACTTAACTACTAATTTAGTTAATGCATCATTACCATCACCTGAGGTGTTCCACATTGTTTTGTTAATATGGCGGAACAGGAGAAGTCTGCTTCTAGGTCTTCTGAATTATAGAGACCAACACTTTCAACTTAGTAATTCTTCAGTAATTCTTCTGATCCAACTGAATTTTATTCTATTTTCCTTGAGAAGTATTGGAAAAGTTTCAGATCTCATTACCTCATTAACTGTTCTTCCAGCCCCATAAAATAATGAAAAGCAAAACAGCTTTCATAGGCCTTCATCGTAACTGATTCTCCAGGGTATCTTTGCACTGTCCCATTAAAATGGAGGTGTTGCTATGATATTTTTCACCAGGAATGTTCTAAATAACTGATTCATATACAAAGCAGAAAAATGTAGCTATTGCTGTTAAATTGGCCAGTGCATGGGATCTCAAAGCTGCTGAAACAAAACAAAATAAAATGCTCAAGCCATTCTTTCTGACAGAGTATCATCTAAGATGCTAACAAGCCAGGTTGCTAATGTGTATTCACAGCACTGTGTAGTATAGTCTATCAATACATTTATTACTTTCAAGTTCCTTGTGTCACTTTTAATTCTGCAGTACACCAAAGTCTTTAGAATTTAGGGCAAACTCCTGAAAGTTGCATTACTTATTCTTTAAAGTGAGTGTTAAAATATATCTATAATAAATCTTATTTAATGCTTTTATTTATGGAACACTTTCAAAATCTTGCTAGACATATTAAGCATTATTACAATCTGCATTCAAATTTCTTCTTAAGGTCTTGTTTATACTTTTGAAAGAAAGAAGAAAAGAAAAATAGAAACCAGATGGTTTTGTTACTCCTGCCCTGCAAAGCAAAAACAAACAAAACTATTGAGACAAACAGAATTAAAGAAAAAGTACACAGTATCAACCTTCCCAAACCCCATGTTCTAGATACCCTAGTTTTGCCAGAGGTTTTGAACAGTAAAGCAGACCCTGAGAGAGTGTTTTCAGGAGGAAAGCCAATAACATCCTCCCCCTGGTCCCCAGTGGCTGAGGCACATGCACACAAGCCCTTTTGTGAATTCTTCACATATGCTTTCTGGTCTGCTCAGTGAACAATCACCAAATCACTGGAGATTTTATGCCCAGTGACTTCTCTCCAGGGGCAGATTCTAATTTGGCAATGGTTCTAGGGTCCTCCTGGTGAGAATGCTGCTCCTGGCAGAAGCTTCCTCACCTGATAGAGGGAGGTGTTTCGCCCATGGCTTTGTTCTCTTTAGACCAGGCTTGAGATCACATCTGTTCCTAGGGCTCTAAGCCCAGGGGACCTCTGAGTGAAGAATCACCACAGAGAACTTTGCATATTCTGGTTAAATACAATCTTCTCCCCTATGTCAAAATGAATGTTCCTCATTGCCTAATGACCCTGACATTTTTTTCCAAGCATGAAATTTTACCAGAGATGTATAAAATGACATTTTGTGTAGGATAAAGTGGTATAAATTGGACTGTGGTACTTCATGCCATTTAGAAAAATATATAGGCATATTTTTCCTGGGGTAATGTGACTGTAAAATCACCAATAAGATGATGTGCTTCAGCAATAAAGACAATATCAACAACAAATTAAGAATGAATAAAAATGATTGTCCTGTCTATGAAAATAATTGTTTCCTGTATGATGAATTATTTTAATCATAAAAATATTTTTGAGTAAAAAATGAAACTTGAAACATGTGGAGTTATTTCTTATAAGTGCTGCCAATTCTTCTGATACTAATGCAGCAAAGTGTTCTTTATTTATACCTGTAGAGTTTGAACCCTCAACGTAAAGGTCTGGTTTCATTTGAACAAAAATATTTAGAAAGTAAAATCTTCGCTATAAGTTATCAGCCTATAACTTCTAGGAATGTTCCAAAAGGGAAAATTAAAAAGATGAGGCTCATTTCTTTGCAAACTGTAGGATAAATAGATCTCTCCAATGGCTGGTACCACATAGTATTCCTAATCAAAACGTTGCAAATATTTCCAATTCTCCATTCGTAGCTGTGTGAGAGATAAATAAATATTCCTTCCATTTCACTCCATTAAATATACTTTGAATTTCCACAATGCCAGGTACTGAGCTAAGCCTTTCCTTGGAGACCTCTTCATGAATTAGTAACCACTTGAAATGTACTCTTTTCAAAGACAGAGACAATAACTTATGTCGTCTCTTTGTATGCTTCATTTAAATAGTTTTGTATATGTGTGAAAGAAAAATAGACATATTTCTGAGAGAAATGGCAGGCAAAGAATTGGCTGCATAGTATGTGTGAGCTGCCTATGGCTATTTTACAAGGAAATCTACCAGCTCTCAATAATGTGAAAATCTTCTTGAGAGGTGCCATGGCACAGCAAGTCACTGAACCAGAGAAATTCAATTTGCCTACTGTAAAGTATGTTTTGTCTGTCTTAGAAAGCTCTAATTCAATCCAAAATTACTTTCTAGAAGCAGTCACTCTGGCCAAGGAAGGGTGCCCAGGGTCTGCAAAAGGACAGAATACACTGGGCTAAAACTGTCGAAAAACATTCAGTGCTGTTTCTCACTCTTGGGATGTGAACCACAGACCCACCAGGAGGTCACTGATCTCTTCATGTTTTAGATCTATGTATATTTGTGATTGAATAACATCTAGGTAACTTTTATCTTTGATTTACATTTACTCAAATAGTGCCAAGGGAGAAATGGAAGCAGAAATGACAGTTAGATTACTAATATGTGGATGAGTAAGAAAATATATTTCTGCTTGAATTCTATAAATCATACATTATTTGCAGGTAGCTTTGAACTTGCCTAGAGAGTTTTAAAATAGCACTCTAACCCATATTTTTGTGTTTTATCATTGGGTAAACTAATGGTTCATATAAACTAACTCAAAACTTAATTTTCTCCTAAATTACATAGCTAAATTTGTTATCAACACTTGGCACATTTTGTCAAATATTATGCCTTACCTCTGCTTTGTCTAGAAATCATGATACTGACTCTCCTATGGTAATATTATTAATTTAATCATACTTTCTAGAATAGGAATTATGGGATCTTCAAAATTTTTGAGTAATCAATATTAAGTAAATATCAGTCACAACACTTGAAAAAGTAAGTTTAAGTGATTGTTGGATTCTATATCCAAATATATAAGTGATAAAGAATCTTAAAATTCTCTAAAGACTCTATTAGAATATAAAGATGGGGCATGGCTAACATCTTTAGCACTTTAGTAAAGATTTATTTCTCTTTTTAAACTAAGGTTACTGTCACATTTCATTATCTATAGCCAAATGTAAGAAATAGTTAAATAATTATTTTTAAGTGTTTACTAATAAAATGTAAGAGGATTATAGTTTTAATGGTGGTTCATGAACTTCAGTGTGCAAAAGAATTCCCTGAACATCTTGTTTAAAAAAGTGTAGATATGCGACCTACTCTTAAAGGTTCTAGTTCACTGGTTTGGAAGCAGATTTTGGCACCACGAGTATAACAAGCAATCCAGTAATTATGATGCAGGTGATTATTTGAACACATTTAGTGGGAAAAAAATATCCTGCCACACAAACATTTAAAAACTATCTGGGAACTATTTTTAATACCTAAAATGTATGCACTGTGATAATATTTTAGTTATATTTATATCTTTTAAAATGATGTGAAATATTTTATGGTTTACTTTCAGGGAGGTGAGAAAAGTCAACAAAGAAGAAGGTTATGGCTTAAAAAATAATCCCTCCATCCTTAAAAGACTATTTGCTTTTTTAACATTAATAATTCCTTTGCCTTTTTAATAGGGAAAATTTGGATTTGTGGTGGTATAGACAATTCTTATAATATAGAGACTTGGTTGCACAATTTATTTCTGTACAACTAGAATTTCAAAGTAAATAACACTTTTAATTCAAAATTTGGGAATAATATGTTTCAGCACTCAAAGGAAAATTCTTGATGACTTTTCAGATTTGCGCAGCATGAAACTGTCAAATGTTCCAGATTTCTTTTTCAACAAAAGCAGGCATCCTTTACTTTGCTCAGCTAACAACTGTGAGATAAACCTACATATCTAAGGAGAAAAAGAATTTTTAAATTTCTACTTATTCTACAAATGAAAAAGGAAGTTTATATGTTGGAAAATTATTAGCACAATTGTCTATACAATTGGCTATAGCACAATTGTATATACAAAATATACTTATTTTGTCAGACAAAAATCTGACAAAATAAGTACATTAGAACTTTTTCATTTTTGGTTCAAATTCATTACTACCTTAAGTATTTTCTATCATGGAAAACATGTGGGAATTAATAAAGCTATTAGGCTCTCTGACATCTCAGAGGGCAGTATAAAATGAATAATTTTAAGGACACTAATACTTTTAAGATTTTTAAAAGTATACTTATCAGCTAAATAGAAGTGTGTTTACTAGGAAGCTCATGAAAACTTAACTTTCTGGCTTCTTCCATTCATAAGCTCCTTTTAAGGCTCACCTTTTCCCAGTCTACATAAATATTGTTTCCTATGCAATCACATACTTGTAGGATCTGTCTTTTTTTCCTAAAAGAAGGTGGTCAAACTGTTTGACTTTTAGGACCCAAAACTTGGATCTGTCCTTACATAGTAAGATATATTTTTATAGTTGAAAGAAAAGTACAAAGCATATACCTCTCCTGTCTGCATTTTAAAAGCTCTTATTCTACAGAATACATTAAAACTTTCATTTTTCAAAATGGAAAACAGCAATGTGTATATGCATATAATCAAACAGAAGAAAAGGGAGAAAATTTCTTTAAGAAAGGGATGAATTTGTTATTATATTAATCACACACAGTCTTTTCAGCATGCAGAGCTGAGGTCATAATGTCTGATACTAGTGAGAATTAAACAATAGAGGTATCAACTGGGCTGAGGTCATGTTAGCCAACCTGCCATGAGATGCTCATCTCTGTAGGAATCTTGCCTGTGTGTTTCTTCAAGTTCCACTAGAGCCATTCTGCGATGACGTGTCATATGCATTTTTCAACCTATTTCTAAAGGCTGGATTAAAAACTGTGAAAAGATATTGCTTGCGTTTAGGGTCTCCATGATAATAGGACTGGGGAATGGATAAGGTTTCAGTTATGTCCTGAGTAAGTCACATTTCTGAAGCCCATTCTGGCAAATTTCTCTTACTCACCTGTCTGATCACTTACTTATTGTCAATCTTATAAAAACACCCATATTGAAGTACAGTAAAAAAAAAAAACTACCTTATAAGAAAGAGAGTTGCAAGGAAACTAGGTGAAATAGGAGTGACCCATCTGGAAGTTAAAAAAATAAGCTTCTGTTGAAAATGAAAATAAATACTTATAGTTTAGTTTGTTTATGTGTTTGTTTTTGTTTTAAACAGGAAAGCAGCTCCCACAAACATTTCCCTAGAGGGAAGGTATAAAGGAAAATGATTAGGTTTGGGATTAGATTTTTAAATTGTCTAAAACATAAAATTGATCAAGTTCAGAAAATATCTTCATCCCAATACAGATTTATAACATATAAGATTATTGAAAGAGAACTGCTTGCAACTCAAATAGAAACAAAATTTACTTGATCATATTAATGTTTTGCTTCTACAGTTCCAACTGGTTTAAAATTTGGTTTCAATTATTTAGCTATTTTAGTTTTTATGCATAGCTATATAGATACCCACAAAATGAGTATTTAAATAAATGTTTAGTTAGCAGAATGTGGCTATTCTAATGGTCTATTCTGGACTTGCCGTCTACCACTTGATTCTCACCTTGTACCTTGTCTTTAATAAAAAGGCTTAACTTTTAGAGGTGAACTCTGAAGCACTGGGATTCATTTTGAAATTGAGAAAATCACTTATATTTATTGAGCTTCTCATTTCTCATCTGTAAAATGAAGGACTACTTTCTAACACTCAATCAGCTTTTAAAATATGTACTTCGGTAGTTTTGTGAAATATCAGTGAAAATATCTTTCATCTCTAGTCAGCATGGAAAAGCAGCTGTTTAGTATTTGGGGGAAAATGATCTTTACAGCAGCAATTTTAGATCATCTACGTTTCCCTAGTGAATTAACTCTCCAATTTTTTGTCACTTTTTGTCTCTTTTGTGTACACTTTGCCTCTGTAAAGGGAAAATAAGAAGAAGGAAGAGTAAGAAGAATGAGAAGGAAAAAAATAAAGGATGTGGTAATGGAAAGAGTAAGTGGAGAGAAAAGAGGAAGAAAAATTCTTGGCATTTTAATACGTCTTAAATAATCTGTTTCTTGAAAAAACTATAACACTATTTTCCAAATGCAACCTAGGTATAAACTCAGCATTAGAAATAAGGCCCCGGGTTGAGAAATCAAACAGCAACATAATTTTGATAAAGACCTTAAAAAGCTAGTGAAAAAATATACAAAATTATCTAATTGCAATGAAGTTTTGGTTTCTAGAGAAATCATTTTTAGAATTGATTTTAATAAGAGATGACCTCATTTGTATTTTTCTCCTCCTTTTCTTGCTGAAACTCCTGTTTAGATGAGAAAATTAGCAATCAGTAAAAACTGATTAAAAGTAATCTCTTTGACTTTAGGTGACAGAACAATAAATACCTCAGGTAGTTATCAGTGTTTATTCTCATATGTCCCATCTTTCTTATGAATACAAGACTATAATTAGTATAGTGATTGTCAACTTGAAATATAGTTTTCTGTCTTTTCTGTTAGGTGATAAGTTTTTTAAAATAAGAGACCATATTGTATCCAGTGCCCGAGCTAGTAAACAAAGTTTGTTTTTAATGATTATTGAATACATTAATTAATAAACTAATAGTTATTTTTAATGCAGTACAGTTGAGTTACAATATTATATTAGTTTCAGGTGCACAGCATAATGATTCAATATTTTTATAGATCATATTCCTTTTAAAGTTCTTATAAAATAATGGCTATATTTCCCTGTGCTGGACAATATATCTTTGTTGCTTACCTATTTTGTCCATAGTAGTTTGTATCTCTTAGTCCCATACCACTATCTTGCCCTTCCCCCTTTCTTCTTCCCACTGGTATCCACTAGTTTGTTTTTTATATCTGTGAGCCTGTTTTGGTTGTGTCATATACATTCATTGTTGTTATTTTTTTGGATTCCACATGTAAGTGATAACATACAGTATTTGTCTTTCTCTGTCTGACATGTCAGTAAGCATAGCACTCTCTAGGTCCAACCATGTTGTTTCAAATGGCAAAATTTCATTCTTTTTTATGGTTGAGTAATATTCCATTATATATACTGTATAAATATAACATTTATATATATAGTATAATTACAATTAAATTTATTATATAATTATATACACTATAATTATATTTTAATTAATATATGGCATAATTGGATATATAGTATATTATGTATATTGTATATATATGCCACATCTTCTTTGTCCATACATCTATTAACGGAACCTTGGGTTTCTTCCATATCTTAGCTATTGTAAATAATGTTGCTATGAACATTGGGGTGCATCTATCTTTTAAAATTAGTGGGGTTTTTTTTCAGATATATACCCAGAAGTAGGAGTGCTGGATCATATGGTAGTTCTATTTTTAATATTTTGAGGAACCTCCATACTGTTTTCCATAGTGGGTGCACCAATTATAGTCCCACCAACAGTGTACTAGGGTTCCCTTTACTCCACATCCTTGCCAACATTTATCATTTGTAGACTTTTTTATAATAGCCATTCTGACAGGTGTGGGTTGATATCTCATGGCTCTGATTTGCATTTATCTAATAATTAGCAATATTGAGCATTTTTTCATGTGCCTGTTTGCCATCTGTATGTCTTGTTTGGAAATATGTCTGTCTAAGTCTTCTGCCCATTTTTAATTTGGGTCCTTTGTTTTTCTGATATTGAGTTTCATGAGCCACTTATATATTTTAGATATTTACTCCTTATCAGTCACATCATTTGCAAATATTTTCTCTCATTCAGTAGTAGTTTCTTTTTTCATTTTGTTGAGACTAATGGCTATTTTGATATATCAATGTAAATTGCTAGAATTCAGTTCAGATTATTAGGTAAGTAAGATTTTAAAAGGTATATATTTGGTAATATACCATCTCCATTTGAAATTATTTTATTCCTCACAAATTTGGTGGAAGTAAAAATATATTTGAAGCCTTACATGCTTTTTAAAAATCTTTTTTTTTTTTTTTTTTTTTTTTTTGTGGTATGCGGGCCTCCCCCTGTTGTGGCCTCTCCCGTTGCGGAGCACAGGCTCCGGACACGCAGGCCCAGCGGCCATGGCCCACGGGCCCAGCCGCTCCGCGGCACGTGGGATCCTCCCAGACCAGGGCGCGAACCCGGGTCCCTTGCATCGGCAGGCGGACACGCAACAACTGCGCCACCAGGGAAGCCCTAAAAATCATTTTTAAAGTGAAATTATGTATGTTTAATTCTGGCTAATAATTTTTAGATACTATCCCTGCGGTGGCAGAAGTGGGGGTGATGTCAGAATCATGACACTATGAGACACTTCCTTTGTCTCTCCCCTTCAATGTACAACTAATAAAACATCCATAACTCAACAACGTTTCCTCTGCCCAACACATCAGGACACCAGAGAGAGCCACACATCTGTACATCTGAAGATGAGTGGATTGGAACATGTAGAGGAGACACAACCAAGGGAATAGCAGAGGTGGTGCTTGTGATCCCAGCCCCCTGATTGTGGTCCCTGAGCACTGAATCCCAGAGATCCTGGTAGCAGCAGGGGAGATGGCAAACACAACTCCAGGCTCCTAGCCATAGCAGGACCCATGGTCACAGGGAACTGGGCAGCAGTGATGACACACCCTATGACCCCAGTCTCTCCAACCATGGCTATGCCTGTGACTCCAGCTCCACCCACACCGCAATATCAGTGACCCCCATGCATCTGACAACTGTGAACACAGCAAACCCCCACACCCATGACTCCCCACTCACCCCTACCTCGACCACTGCCTATGACCCAGGTAACCCTAGACTCGGTGGAGGCACATGCCCCCAGTGGCAATGCCAGCCACAGCAGCAACACCAGCAGCAGCAAGGCACCAGTGACCTTGGAGGCACAAGCAGCAACAAGGAGGGCACCAGTGATATGTCTGGCAGAGGTAGTGGAGTGTGAAAAGTGCGAATTCTCAAATATAGCCAGAGGCAGCTCAGATAAGAGAAACCAGTAACTTGAGCTATAGTCCCACCTACTGAAAACAAAAAAAGGACCCTAATTACCAACTTTTTGAATTCTCAGAAATGGTAAAAAACCTTTACCTAAATAGGAAAGGCGTTTGCTACTTCAAATGTGCCAGCAGAGTAACAACTTATAAAACACCATAAAAAACCATGGTAATGGTATCACACAAAGAAAATGACAATTCTCTAGAAACCAAATTTAAAATCATGGAAGATTGCAATCTAACTGAGAGAGAGTTCAAAATTACTTTTATGAAGAAACTCAACGAGCTACAAGAAAACAGAGAAAGGCATTTCAATGAGCTCAGGAATAAAATTAATGAACAGAAAGAATATTTCACCAAAGATATTATAACCCCAAAATGAACCAAACAGAAATTCTGAAGCTTAAGAGCTCAATATATAAGGTGAAGAATGCAACAAAAAGAATTGGGATAGAGCAGACCATATAGAAGAGAGAATTAGCAAGCTCAAAGATAGAAATCTGGAAATGATTCAGGTAGAAGAGGAGAGAGAACTAAGATTTGAAAAAAACAAAAATGAAGAGTACAAGAACTATCCTACTCCATTGGGAAAAGTAACATAAGGATAATTGGTATCCAAGAAGGAGAAGGGAGAGAAAGTGGAACAGAGTTTACTTAAACAGATCATATATGAGAACTTCCCAAACGTGGAGAAAGAACTAGACATACAAATCCATGAAGCCAAGAGAACATCTAATTATCTCAATGCAAAAATACCTCCAAGAAACATTATATTAAAGTAGTCAAAATTCAAGGATAAAGAAAGAAATTTAAAGGCATCCAGGAGAAAAAAGACAGCAACATACAATGGAACCCCAGTTAGGCTATCAGCTGATTTCTCAGAAGAAACTCTATAGGCCAGGAGAGAGTGGAATGACGTAATTAAAATTTTGAAAGATAAATATTGTCAGCCAAGAATACTCTATTCAACAAAGTTATCCTTCAGATATAAAGGAGAAATATAAAGACAAACAAAAGCTGAGGGAGTTCATCAACACTATGAACTAGGGAGTTTATCAACACCTGCCTCACAAGAAATGTTGAAAGGAGCTCTTCTACCTGAAAAAAAAAAAAAAAAAGCAAAAGTACACAAAACTTTGAGTAAGGTGATTGGTAGAATAAGAAAATTGTGATTCTATATCCAAATAGGTTATTAAACAATTATAGCATAAACTTTAAAGGTAAAAAAGCAGTAAAAATAGCTATAGCTACTTCAATTTGGTAACAAACTTACAACTTAGAAAATGGTACTTTGAGACAACAAAAATATAAAAGGGGAAGAGGAAAAGGATAGAACTCATATAGGCAAATTCAGATAAGATGCTATCAGCAGAAAAAAAAGGCTATTTTATTTATGAGACATTTTACCTCATGGTAACCACAAAGCATAAATCTAGAGCAGACTTGAAAAATAAAAAAGAGGAAACTGAGAAAATAACATAGAAAATTACAAAATCAAAATGGCAGACAGAAACACAAGGAAAAAGAAACAGTGAAGATATATACAGCATGAAGAAAACAAAAGATAAAATGGCAAATATGTCCTCATTTATCAATAATCACCCCAAATTTAAATGGATTGAATTCACCAGTCAAAAGAAACAGAGTGGCTAGATGGATTAAAAAACAACACCCAAATTTATATTGCCTTGAGGGGACTCATTTCACCTTTAAAAGTAAAAAGTAAACATAGGCTCAAAGTGAAGGAAGGAAAAATGATACTCCAAACAAATGTCAACTGAAAGAAAGTCCGTGTAACCATACTCATATCAGAAAAAAAATAGACCTTAAGTCAAAAATGTAACAAGAGACAAAGATGAACATTATATAATGACAAAGGGGACAGTTCATCAAGAAGACACAGCACTTATTTAATATATATGCACCTAAAATAGGAGCACCAAATACATAAAGCAACTATTAACAAGTGTTGAAGAGGATATAGGAGAAAATGGAAGACTTATACGTTGATGGGAATGTAAATTGGTGCAGGTACTATGGAAAACAGTACGGAGATTTCTCAAAAAATTAAGAATAGAATTACTGCATCATCCATTGATTCCACTTCCTGGTATTTATTCCAAGAATAGGAAAATTCTAATTAGAAAATACATGTGCACCCTCTCTTCATCAGAGTATTATTTACAATAGCCAAGATATGGAAACAACATGAGTGCCCATTGATGGGTGAATGGATAAAGATGTGGTACATATACACAATGGAATACTATTCAACCATAAAAAGATGAAATTTTGCCATCTGTGACTACATGGATGGACATGTAGTGAAATAATTCAGAGAGAGATAAATACCATATGATTTCACTCATGTGAAATATTTTAAAGAAACAAAATAAACAAACACAACAAAACAAACACATAAATACAGAGAAAAGACTGCTGGTTACCAGAGGGGAAAGGGTGGGGGCTGTGTGAAAAGGGTAAAGAGGACCAACTGTATAGTGATGGATGGAATTAGACTTTTGGTGCAGTATACTGTGGTGAATTCAGAATTTGAATTATAATGTTATACATAGGAAACTTACAGAATGTTATAAACCAATATTACCTCAATAATAAAAAAACAGATGTTATTCCCAACTCTATACAGAACACTAAGAATCTAAAGAAAATGTGTATAAACAGAACATCATATGTTTTCCTTATAACTTTGTACTCAATTCCTAAATAAAAAGGTACAGAAAATCTTTTTCTAAAGACTTTTTTCCCAAAGAATAAGAGAAAATATGCATAGTTTACATTGTGTGTATAACTTTAGGATTTTATAAAATCAGAATTTTCATGTGTCACAAGATCCTTTCTCCTGTGTTCATTTGTATTATTTATTTTATTGTATAAATATCCCTTATTTTTTAGTGTATTGAAGACAGCTCTTTTACATACATGACAGAATGTGAGAGATGTTGAGAAAATAGTAAATCTAATGGCTTAAATGGAAATTGCATTATTAAGAAACTTTGTTCCATTACATTTCCTGCTCCTTCTTTCAAGAGAATATATTCAATGATTCCAGTAAACAAATGCTCTTCATTCTGTGATACAGAGTGTTATTTATGGATTCAACACTGACTTAGAATTCCAGAATCTATTGTTTTTGAAAGACTAAGGGATGTTTTTTCCCCAGTTAAATTCATGTTATTTTCTTACTTTTATCTCTCATTCTCTCCCTTTCCTTTTTACATTCTGTAGGTGGAAAAAAACATCTCTGCCTATAGTTTCTTTTGGAACAAAATTATGATCTCAGAATCCAAATGTATATATCCCCACTAACTTTTACATGCCTTCAATAGAATCTGTGCTAGGTTTCTGAGAAGAAATCTGGCCATGCATTTGCATTAACTAAAATTAGAGTCCAAAAGTTTGATTTTCTTTCTGAATCATTCATTATAAGAAAGTAAACTAGTAAAAGTAATATTATTATAGCTTTCAACTTCAATAAATCTCACTCTATTACTCTCTTCTACTGCCTATCTTCCTAGCACTAATAATAATAATAATAACATCTCACCTTAAAAGCTACACTAAAAATGTAATATTAATGATCTGAAGCCTTAATGTAAAGCTTTCATTCACAGTATGCTACTTTTCTTTTGGTGGATAGCAGAGGCCTACTGAAAAACAAAACTACATAGCTGCCCTTCATTTTCTCAGAAAGCAAATCACCACTAAACTTCGTCCATTAGAGTTAAAAAAAAATGCAGCAGTATTTTTGGACATTTAAGAAAATTGTTTTTGAAAGTGCAACAAAGCGTCCTAGCACAGTGTCTGGCACCTCAAAGAAGATTAATAAATATTGTTAATTAATGATTAAAACATGAAATAAACACCCCAGTATCCTTATCTCCAGAGGGTACTTTCTACTTATTAGAGCATGGTTTGCTGCTGCCTTGTCTTTTGGATCCTGGATATTAGAAGTTCTATTTCTTTGTAAGAACATGTTCAAATTTAAGTTCAAGGGACAAATCCTTCAGAGGAAGAAACATCTAGCCCTTCAGAAAGATTTAGACGTGTTATCTAAGACTATTCTTCCCTCTCTTTCAAAGATTCTCAAGACCTATTCTTTTCTAACCTCTCTATTCTTGGGGTTGCACTCAGTAAGTCCATTAGGACATTTTTTTTTCTTCTATTTGTTCTGTGAGGTGCTTGATAGGTCTTTTCAATCTAAAAAAAAAAATGTCCTTTATTGTCCTCTTTACCAGTTTCATTTGCTAGATTTTCTTTACTAGTCTCTCTTTCTGGAAATATTGTAATGAATATTTAATTTTGTAAATTGACCCTGTCTTTATATTTATCTTCTACTTTGCAAAAATTTTAATTTTATCTTCTAAAACTTGATTGATTTTTATCAAACTTAACTATACTATTTTAAATTTCCATGAGCTTCCTATTTCTTTCTAGTGTTCCTTGTTAAAAATAACATTTATATTTTCATGAATATAGGATCTTTTTTAAAATCTCTTTGAGGATATTATAGTTTTTAAGTTGTCTTTATTTTATCTGATCTTTTTTTCTTAATGTCTCTTTTGCCTTAAGTCTTTATTCAAATGACTAGTGGTTCTTGGAAACCTACTCTTTTTTTAATTTAATAAACTATTTTTAGAGTGGTTTTAGATTCACAGCAAAATTGAACAGAAAGTATAGAGTTCCCATATGTTCCGCATCCCCACACATGCACGACCTTCCCTACCATCAATGTTCCGTACCAGAGTGGTACATTTGTTACATTGCTGTGTATATTCATTTTTTAAAGTAAAGTTGTAAAATATTAGAAACTTTGAGTGGATAGTATTTATTGACTGGTGGGCTTAACATGCAATAATTCATTGAACAGCTGGGTTTTTCATTGGAGACACCAAAATGCTATTTCTATGCATTCTTTCTCTAGTTCAGCTTCTACTGAAAAGTATCCTTCGTGGGTACAGATACAAGCGATTCTTTTGTAATTGTGCTAGGAAAGAGGACTGGCCTTGGAGTTCTTACCATTTGTTATGTAGACAAACAGAGCATACCTGAAGGCAATAAATCCAGGGTCAGCCTAACCCAGCTGAACCCAGATAGAATAGGCTGAAACATATTAGCTGAGATTTTGGTTCCGTTTGTTTTGCAGCAGTTTCATTGCAATAACTGACAAATATAACTTTATGCAGTAAGTGGAATAATGGGTCCCAAATATATCAGATCTTAATGCCTGGAATCTGTAAATGTTACATTATATTGAAAAGAGGTCTACACAGATACAATTAGGTGAAGGATCTTGAAATGAGGAGATTATCCTGGATTATACAGGTGGGCCCTAAATGTCCTTACCAATGTCCCTATGAGATAAGGACAGAAGAAGATTACTACAAAAGGAAAGGGTTATTTAATGCAGAGTCAGAGATGCTAATGATAGGGCTGCAAACTAAGTAATGTAGCAGTCACTGGACTCTGAAAGAGGCAAGAAATGGATTCTCCTTTAGAACCTCTATTCTATTTTGAATATGTCTTGGGTTCTGAATAATTTTTAAACCTTTTTAGTTCCATCTTCCCCTCAAAAGTTGACTTTTTTTGTTATATTCTTTCAGGTTCTTGGTGTGCATTGATAGCTTATATTTTGATTAATGTATCATATTAATTATAGTTGTTAAGACATCTATATCTAAAGGTGGTATTTCCATTATTGCTGTAGCCTAAAAATCAGCCCAAACTTAATGGCTTAAAGCAAAATTTTATTTGATTTTATTATCTCTTACAGTGTCTGTGGGTCAGAAGTTGGAAGCATTTGTTGGGAGACAATTTTCCATGTCTGTTGCATTTCTGCACATCTTCTATGTAAGAGGCATTGACAAATTTGCTACATACTGTTTATTTTTTTGAAGATGTTTGTATAACAATGAGCCTTGGAAGATAGATATAGTGTGTCTTCATAGTTCTTAATAGGACTCATTTGTGTAGTTTTGGTTCAAGTATCTCAGATATTTGCAGTCAAACTGTCTTATGCATCAGGAGGGTTGGAGATCTCTATCTTCACTATTCTAGGGTATCTCCATGTGGATATCAACACGTGATAATTGGAGCTCCTTCACTGCATAACAGTATCAGGGTAGTCATACTGCTTATATGACAGCAGAAGATGTAAGAATGAATATTCCAATGAGCAAGGTAGAAGATGCTACATTGTCTTTTATGACTTTGTATACAAAGTCATGCAGCATCATTTCAGAAGCATTCTATTAGTTACAAGCAAATCACATGTTCACCTAGATTCAGACAATCTTCTCTTTATGGAGGAGTGGCAATATTCATGAAAAGCATCTGATACTAGAACTATTATAATGCCCATCTTTGGAAAATACAATCTACCACAGTGGGACAAGCATGGATAGAACCTGGAAATATCACATGTAGAAGCTGTATCATTTTTTCCACAAGTTACAAGTTTCTCTAAGTCTTTTTCATAAATATTATCACACAGCCCACCATATGATAAGAATTCAAAAAGTCAGCTAATATTAATAAAATTAATGTTTATTTTACTTTGTATGTTTAGAAATAGGATTAATACTTTCTAACTTAATATTATTGTTATATTTAACCAAGTCATTTCACACAAAAAAATCAATCTATTTTTCTAACTACTTTTTAGATCCCAAAAACTTTTTTAAAGGAAACATTAAAATAGAAGTTTGAACTAATACAACTTACAATAAGCGTTCATTTTTTAAAAGAGATGGTGCAGAAACTGTCTTTTCCAATCTCCAAAGAGCCTCCAGAAACTACTATGACTTCATGAGGAATGGTGGGATGATTAACCTTATGTGTCAGTTTGGCTAGGCTATAGCACCAAGTTATTATCAAACACCATTGTAGGTGTTGCTGTGAAGGTATTTTGTACAGTGTGTTTAACAACCACGATCAGTTGAGTTTAAGTAAAAGGGATTACCCTCAATAATGTGGGTGGGCCTCATCCAATTAGTTGAATCCAATCAGTCTGTTCTTAAGAGCTTCCTGAAGAGGAAGAAATTCTTTCTCAAGACAGCATCATAAAATCCTGTCTGAGTTTCCAGCCTGCCAGCAGGTCATACAGATTTCAGATTGTATTGTTTATCCCCCACAATTAAGTGAAACAATTCTTCATGATAAATCTCTTTCTCTCTCCCTCTCTCTATATATATATGTATATATACACACACATATATGTCTACATACATATGTATGTATATATACAAGCATAGCACATATATACATATATATATATATATATATATATATATATATATATAATTGGTTCTTGTCCTCTGGGAACTCTGATACAAATGTCTGAAAAATATTGACTCAAAAAAATGAGAGACAGTTTGGACCCTTATTCAAAATGCCTACTATGAATTGAGTATATTCTCAAAGTCAAATGTTTGCTATGTTAGTTTAATCTACACCATAACTAGACAACTAGAATGTGGACATTACATCCCAATGTACAAATGAGGAGGCAGAGACAGAGTAAAGGTAAGCAAAATGCTCCAGTCACTCAGGAGATGAGAGCCAGGTCTGCAACTGGATGTTATGCCTTTCCACTCTACATCATGTTGCTATTACCAGTCATGTGACAACTAGCCTTAGTATTTCTCTTAAAACATCAATAGATTCTTTGCTTCATACTGAAGAATTTGCTCCATTATTGGTAACAAATTTTGATGCCTTTTTAAATGAAGAATGACAAACTACTTGCGCATTTGTCCTAGATACTTTAACTAGTTGCCTCTCTTTATAGGGAACTCTTGATACTTATAAAATATAAATGTATTAGCATAAAAGCATCTTAATGATATATCCTTGAGATTTAGAGATTTATTATCAAATAAAATAGAATGTTAGAATACTTTCATTAAAAACTTTGATGTTCTATTTTTTCATAGTAACATTGACATAAAATCTAACTTTCCGTTTCTGACTATAAAAATAACATATATGGATTAGTGAAATTTTGCAAAATATAGAATACAATGAAGGAAAAGCAAACTAAGTATAATTCAACCATTCAAGTATAATCACACTTACTATTTTAGCATGTAACTCCCCCCAAAATTCAATGCATGTAATGAAAAATTTTACCATATTTAAATGGTAAAATATTTAATTTAACATTTGTAACTTTCACTTACTACATAATAAGCAGAAATTCCATGTCTCTTAATATGATTTTTAATAGCTATTTTGTATTTTACATATGTACTGAGCCAAGATTTATTTACACAGACTCCTACTTTAGACACAGTGAAAAGTAGAAACACCATATTATAAAAGGCAATATATCTGTCATCGTCACATATATATTTTTGTTCATTTTTGATAATTTCTTTAGGACAGTGTCCTGAAATTAGAATTTCTG
The DNA here is from genome assembly GCF_002837175.3 of Physeter macrocephalus. Taxonomy (NCBI): domain Eukaryota; kingdom Metazoa; phylum Chordata; class Mammalia; order Artiodactyla; family Physeteridae; genus Physeter; species Physeter macrocephalus. The sequence goes on from NC_041221.1 coordinate 104,086,909, forward strand.
ACTCAACAATTATGAACATTTTAAGCTTATATAATATTTATTACCCTCCAGTTGTTTTACTTACTTTACTTACTTGCCTTCCAACATAGTCTTTTAAAAAACACTCACCAACTTTTTTAGGTGAGAGCATCAGATGCTTAAATTATTATAATTCTTCTGAAAAATTGTTAATTGTGACTTCTACTCTAAAAATCTTGTAAAAGGAAATGTTAACACTTTTCAGAAATTTATGATATAATTAAATAATAAGTACCAAGTCTATTTTGTCCCATGCCCTATGTAACACAGATTTAATATATAATATTCTTTCTTGCATTGTTTCATAATATCTGTGAAACAGGAACTAATATTAACCTGAAAGTGGTATCCTTGCACAAGGTCACATCGCTATTAAGAGGTGAAGAACTTCTGTTTCAGGAAATGGAATAACAGGGAATGCATTTAATCTCTTTTGTGAAACAACAAAAAAACAGACAAAATATATGAAACAATGCTTTGGAAGACACTAGACATCAGGCAAAACAGTGATCTCTGAAAGATGGAAGACACATGATGTGACTGCTAAAATTGCACAGATTATGACCTTTAAAGAATATACCAAATGTGATACAGGAAGGGGAGCCCAGGTAGGGCACAGAATTGCAAAGAGAAGACAGAGGTTTGAATCCAGGAAGACCAAGACAACTAATATTTGAAGGACAGAGAAGCAGAGAGAAGAGAGCTACATGTAGCCATAACACTGAAAGTCTGCAAAATGTGTCCATGAGAGTCCTGATCAGTATATGTGTGTGAAGAAACTAAGGCTGGGGAAAGACCATCAAATGAATTAGAGGGAATTATAGCTGGTATTATTTTCCAGCCAGAATAGAAAACTCATAATTCAAGGAAACTACTCAGAAGCATTTTGCAACAGTAGGGAAAATAAATGCTACTGTGACGCTACTAAACAAAACTTAAAATCAAAACCCAAGTGTGTCACTGTTTCCATGTAACTTAACTGTGTCCCTTAAGAAAGTTCAAAAAATGTTTATAAGAATACAGAGATATTCAGGGTCCAGCAAGGTAAAATTCATAATGTCTCACAGTCAATAAATTATTACCAGGCATATGAAGAAGCAGTAGATATGACTCATTATGAGGAGAAAAATCAATCAGTTGTAGTAGATCCAGAATATTAGCACAGATGTTACTATGAGAAAACAGGATAAACCAATTATTACAACTGTATTAAACCTGTTTACACAGTTAAGTAGAGATAAGGAAGATATAAAAAGTTCCAAACTGAACTTTAAGAAATAAAAAGTAAAATGTCTGAGATGAAACATTCATTGAATATAACTAGTAGCATATTAGACAGGACAGAGGAAAGGAACTTGAACCCATAGTAGGATAAACTACCCAGTATGAAACACAGAGGAAAAATAATTTAAAAAAATAAACAGAGCATCAGTGAACAGTCTAATATAATTGGAGTTCCCCAAAAAAGAAGAGAGAGAGAAGTGAGAAAGAAAAATATTTGAAAAATAAATGTTGAAATTTTCCAAATTTGCTGAAAAAAATAAACTTACAGATTCAAGGTAAATGAATGCAGCACAATAAACATGAAAACACTAAACCAAAGCATATCATAATTAAATTGTTCAAAATCAGAAATAAGAACACAATCTTAAGTGTATGCAGAGAGAGCAAAAGTTGCATATGCAGTAACAAAGGTAATGATGACAGATTTTTCATCAGAAATAATGAAAACAAAAAGAGTGCAGAGCAACATCTTCAAACTACTGAAAACAAACAACAAAACAAACAAAATCTATCAACCTAGAACTCTATACCAAGCTTAAATATCTTTTAAAATATAAGAAAGTTCAACAAAAATAGTAGAAGAAAAGAAAACTCCAGATAAGTATCTCTTAGGAACTTAGATACAAGAATCTTCAATAAAATATTAGGAAATAAAATCCAAGAATGCATAAAAATGATTAATTTTACAACAAGACAAGTGGAATTTACTCCAGGTATGCAAGACTGGTCCAACAATTGGCAATTGATCTATAATATCAATAATATCCACAATAGCAACAGGCTAAAAGAGAAAATAATCAATTGACATACCAATATGATCAGTTGATGCAAAAAAAGCATTTGACAAAATCCAGTACCATTCAGAACAAAAACTCTCAACACACTAGCAATGGAGAACTTCTATCTGATAAAATAAATCTCAAGAAATCTCTACAGCTAACATCATACTTAATGATGAAAGAATGAATGTTTTCTCAAGATTGGGAACAAGGCAAAGATGTCCTCTCTTATCACCCTTTCCAACACAGTAGTGGAATTTCTCACCTGAACAATGAGGCAAGAAGAAATAAGAGGCATCCAGATAGGAAAGGAAGATGGCATACTTTGCAGGTGTCCATATAGAAAATCCCTAGGAATATATATATTTTTCTAAGAATTAATAAGTGAATTTATTAAAATCTAGGATACAAGATTATCATAGAAAAATAAATTGTATTACTACATACTAACAATAATCACATGGCTACTGAAGTTAAAAATACAATACCATTTAAAATTTCTTCAAAGTAAACAACCTTGGGACTACTAGACCTGCCTGAGAGTACTCATTACAAGCAAATCTGCACTATTAAAAACTTAAAGGAAGCCCTTCAGGTAGAAGCCAAATAATGCTGGATGGAAATGTGGGTATACAAAAAGCCATGAAGAACACGAGAATATAAACCACACTGTAAATACCTGAATTTTTTTTTTTTTTTTTTTTTTTTTTTTTTTTTTTGCAGTATGCAGGCCTCTCACTGTTGTGGCCTCTCCCTTTGCGGAGCACAGGCTCCGGACGCGCAGGTTCAGCGTCCATGGCTCATGGGCCCAGCCACTCCGCGGCATGTGGGATCTTCCCAGACAGGGACACGAACCCGTGTCCCCTGCATCGGCAGGCGGATTCTCAACCACTGCACCACCAGGGAAGCCCAATACCTGAATTTTTAAAAATTATATAAATCTCTTTAAAAGGTAACTGACTGTTGAAACAAAAATAATGCTATTGTGAGAGTTTGCAAATTGTATAAGTAAAATATATGAGAGAATACTTGAAAGTCAGTAAGTTGAGAAATGAGAGTATATTTTAAGATTTCCATACTTAACGTGAAATGGTATAATATCACTTGAAGGTAAACAGTGATGTTAAGGATATATAATATAAGCCCAAGTAACCACTAAAATAAAATAAATAGTTACAGTGAGTAAGCTCATAAAAATGCTCCATATATAAGTAGGCAGGAAAAGAGGGAAAAGGGAGCATAATACAAAAGGGACAAGTAAAAAAATCAAAACCATCCAGATTAATAATCACATTAAAAATGAATGGTCAAAGCATTCTAATTAAAAGGCCAAGTGTGTCAGGGTGGATAAAAAAGCAAGACAACTATGTGCTATTTACAAAAAATCCACTTGAAATATAAAAACATAAATAAATTTAAAGTAAAAGGATGGAAGATGATATGCATTGACCCTTGAACGACATGGGTTTGAACTGCAAGGCTATACTTATATGAGGATTTTTTTCATAAATACATACTACAGTGCTAGACTGTCTGCAGTTTGTTGAATCCACTGATGAAGAACTGCAGATACGGAGGAGCCTACTGTAAATTTACACGAGGATTTTCAATTGCATGGAGGGTTGATCTCCCTAACCCCCATGTTGTTCAAAGATCAACTGTACAACACTAGTCAAAGGAAAGCTGGAAAGGGTATATTGAAACATGTATATGGAGAGAAAGTAGGTATCATACAAATTATTTTGGGGGGTAAAGATTTTTACAAGGGATAAACAAGGTCATGTCACAATGACAAAGGGATCAATTTATCAATAGGATGTACAATCCTAATCCTAAAAATTATGCACATAATAACTGATTTCAGAATACATAAAAAAAAACTGATAGAACTGTAAGAAATAATAGACAAATCTGTAAGTACACTTGGATAATTAGCGATTGATAGAACAAGTAAGGAAATCCAGTAAGGATACAGAAGACTTAAGCAATGATATCAACCAACATGACCTAATTTATAAATCACTCCACACAATAGCAGAATATACATTCTTTCAAGTACATATGGAACATTTATGAAAGTAGACCATTTTCCAAAGCATATCAAATTTGTGGGGTGCCAATAAAGCAGTACTTAGGATAAATATTATGTTAATAAAACTTTACTAGAAATAAGCTCAGCTTTTACGTTAAGAAACTAGAAAAGTGGCAAGAAAATTAAACAGAAAATAATTGGAGAAAGAAATATGAAAGATCAAGAGCCACTATCAATGGATGGGAAAAGAGAGAAATGATAGAGAAAAACCAATGAAGCAAAAGGTGAAACTTTGAGAAAATCAACAAAGTGATAAAAAGTGAGCCCACTAGTTGGGCAGATAATGGCAGTGGGCTGAATTTGACCCTCGGCCTGTTTTTTTTTTGGCCTATATGCTATGAATTTTTTAAAAGTGTTGTTAAATAACAAAAACATTAATTTATTTTTTAAGGCTAAAATACATTCCATTGTAGGTATGTACCACTATTTGTCCATTTATCTATTGATGGAGTTTTAGGTGTTTTTTCTACCTCGTGGCAACTGTGGACAATGTTGCAATGAACATGGGAGTGCTAATATCTCTTTAAGGTCTTGTTTTCAACTCTTTTGGATAAATATTCAGACATAGGATTGCTAGATCCTATTGCTGTTCTAAGGAGGAACCTCCATACTGTTTTCCATAACGGTTGCACCATTTTATATTCCCACAAATAGTGCACAAAATTTCAATTTCTCCACATCCTGACCAGTTTTTGTTATGTTTTTTACTTTTTTGATAATGGCCATTTTAAACAGAAGCAATACAATGTCTCATTGTGACTTGGATATGCATTTCCCTGATAATTAGTGATGCTGAATATCTTTTCTTATACATGTTGGGCATTTGTATGTTTTCTTCGGAAAAATGTCATTTCAGTGGGTTTGTCATGTATGGCCCTTATTATGTTGAGGTAGGTTCCCTCTATGCTCATTTTCTGGAGAATTTTTATCATAAATGGTGTTGAATTTTGTCAAAAGTTTTTCTGCATCTATTGAGATGATCATATGGTTTTTATTCTTCAGTTTCTTAATGTGGTGTATCACATTGATTGATTTGCGTATATTGAAGAATCCTTGCATTCCTGGGATAAATCTCACTTGATCATGGTGTCTGATCCTTTCAATGTGTTGTTAGATTCAGTTTGCTAGTATTTTGTTGCGAAATTTTGCATATATGTTCATCAGTAATATTGGCTTGTAAATTTCTTTTTCTGTCGTATCTTTGTCTGATTTTGGTATCAGGGTAATGGTGGCCTTGTAGAATGAGCTTGGGTGTGTTCCTTCCCCTGCAATTTTTTGGAAGAGTTTCAGAAGGATAGGTGTCAACTGTTCTCTAAGTGTTTGAGAGAATTTGACTGTGAAGCCATCTGGCCCTGGACTTTTATTTGTTGGAAGTTTTTTAATCACAGTTTCAACCAATGTGGACAGTCTAGTACTGTACTATGCATTTATTGGAAAAATCCTCATATAAGTAGAACCTTGCAGTTCAAAGCCATGTCGTTCCAGGGTCAACTGGATATCATCTTTCATCCTTTTACTTTAAATATATTTTTGTTTTTATATTTCAAGTGGATTTCTTGTAAATAGCATATAGTTGTCTTGCTTTTATATCTACTATGACACACTTGGCCTTTTAATTAGAATGTTTTGACCATATATTTTTAATGTGATTATTAATCTGGATGATTTTGAATCTACCAAGCAGTAAGTAAAATGGTGATTTCCCAGGGGCTGGGGGAGAGGAAATGGAGAGTTGCTATTCATTGGGCATAGTGATTTAGTTATGAAAGATGAAATAGTAGTAGATATCTGCTGTAAAACAATGTGCATACATTAATAATATTATACTATAGATATATACTTAAAAGTTTTTTAAGATGGAAGATTTTACGTTAGGTGTTTTTTTAAGAAGAAGAAGAAGCAGAAGCAACAGAAATCTGATGTGGGCTACAGCCTATAATATTTACCGTTTGATTCTTTGAACAAAATATTTGGCAACCTTAGTCAAACTCATCAGGAAAAAGTAAGAGAGTACAAATATTAACAAAATCCAGAATGATAATGTTGACATCACTATACAGATACACATATTAAAAGGATAATAAGGAAATATTATGATCAACTTTATGCTAATAAATTTAATATTATAGATGAAATGGGAAAATTCCTTGAAATAAACTATCAAAACTCACTCAACAATATATATTATTCCATGAATAATACTATGGAATTTAAAGAAATTGAATTTGTAGATAGAAACCATCCCACAAAAACAAACAAAAAAAACCCTAGAGGTTCAAATGGATTCACTGGTAATTTCTAACAGACATTTAAGGAAAAAAACTAAAAAAACAAAATAAAAAACAACTTTGCCCAAGCTCTTTCAGAAAATTAAAGAATTCTCTGAAACCAGCATTATCTTAATATCAAAATCATGCAAACACATTACAGAAGGAAAACAAAACAAAACAAAAAAAATAACTGCACAAACAAATATCCCTCATGATATTAGAGGCAAAAACCCTAATCAAATGTTAGCACCTCAAATCCAACAATACATAACAGGGTAAAGCATCATGACATACTGGTGTTTATCTCTGGACTTTAAGTTGGTTAACATTAGAAAAAGAAATTAATGTAATTTACTATATTAATAGATTTAAATTATATATATATATATATATATATATATATCCACACATAAATATAGGTTGGCCAAAAAGTTCATTTGGGTTTTTCCATAACATCTAACAGAAAACCCTGAACAAACATTTTGGCCAACACAGCATATATCATCATCTCAATAGACCCAGAGAAACCATTTGAAAAAATCCAACAATCATTCATGATAAAACTATCAGAAAACTAGAAACAGAAGGAAACTTTCTTAATGTGATAAATTCATCTATGCAATTTATCAATGAAAAAACGTTCACCTAATATTGTACTTAATTGTGGAACTTTGAATGATTTCCCTCTAATATCAGGAATAAGATATAACTAACCATTCTTGCCACTTTGGTTTTACTTTGTTCTAAGAGTTTGAGAAAGATGAAAAAAAAGTTAAAAAGCAAGTAAAATAAATAAAAGACATGTATATTGGAAGAGAAAAGTGAAATTGTCTTTATGTACAGATGATATGATCATCTATGTAGAAAATCTGATAGTCTAGAAAAAGCTACCAGAACTGATATGTGACTTTAGCAAGGTTTTTTTTTTTTAAATATCTTTATTGGAGTATAATTGCTTTGCAATGTTGTATTAGTCTCTACTGTACAACAAAGTGAATCAGCTATATGTATACATATATCCTCATATCCCCTCCCTCGTGAACCTCCCCTCCACCCTCCCTATCCACCCATCTAGGTCCTCACAAAGCATCAAGCTGATCACCCTGTGTTATGCAGCAGCTTCCCACTAGCCATCTATTTTACATTTGGTAGTGTATATATGTCAGTGCTACTCTCTCACTTCATCCTAGCTTTCCCTTCTCCCACTGTGTCCTCAAGTCCGTTCTCTATGTCTGTGTCTTTATTCTTGCCCTGTCACTAGGTTCATCAGTACCATTTTTTAGATGTCATATATATGCGTTAGCATATGATATTTATTCTTCTCTTTCTGACTTACTTCACTCTGGATGACAACCTCTAGTTCCACCCACCTTCCTACAAATAACTCAGTTTTGTTCCCTTTTATGGTTGAGTAATATTCCATTGTATATATGTGCCACATCTTCTTTATCCATTCATCTGCTGATGGACATTTAGCTTGCTTCTATGTCCTGGCTATTGTAAATAGTGCTGCAATGAACATTGTGGTACATGTCTCTTTCTGAATTATGGTTTTCTCAGGGTATATGTCCAGTAGTGGGATTGCTGAGTCATATGATAGTTCTATTTAGTTTTTTAAGGAACCTCCATATCATTCTCCATAGTGGCTGTATCAATTTACTTTCCCACCAACAGTGTAGGAGGGTTGTATGTCTTCTTTGGAGAAATGTCTATTTAGAACTTCCACCCATTTTTGGATTGGGTTCTTTGTTTTTTTGATATTGAGCTGCATGAGCTGCTTGTATATTTTGGAGATTAATCCTTTGTCAGTTGCTTCATTTGCAAATACTTTCTCCTATTCTGAGGGTTGTCTATTCATCTTGTTTATGGTTTCCTTTCTTTTGCAAAGGATTTTAAGTTTCATTAAGTCCCATTTGTTTACTTTGTTTTTATTTCCATTACTCTAGGAAGTGGCTCAAAATGGATCTTGCTGTGATTTATGTCAGAGTGTTCTGCCTATGTTTTCCTCTAAGAGTTTGACAGTGTCTGGCCTTACATTTAGGTCTTTAATCCATTTTGAGTTTATTTTTGTGTATGGTGTTAGGGAGTGTTCTAATTTCTTTCTTTTACATGTAGCTGTCCAGTTTTCCCAGCACCACTTATTGAAGAGGCTGTCTTTTCTCTATTGTATATTCTTGCCTCCTTTGTCAAAGATAAGGTGACCATATGTGCATGGGTTTATTTCTGGGCTTTCTATCCTGTTCCATTGATCTATATTTCTGCCAGTACCATACTGTCTTGATTACTGTAGCTTTGTAGTATTGTCTGAAGTCAGGGAACCTGATTCCTCTTGCTCTGTTTTTCTGTCACAGGATTGATTTGGCTATTCAGTGCCTTGTGTATTTCCATACAAATTGTAAAATTTCTTGCTCTAGTTCTGTGAAAAATACCATTGGTAATTTGATAGGGATTACATTAAATTTGTAGATTGCTTTGGGTTGATTCTTCCAATCCAAAAACATGGTATTTATTTCCAACTGTTTGTGTTGTCTTTGATTTCCTTCATCAGTGGCTTATAGTTTTCTGCATACAGGTCTTTTGCCTCCTTAGGTAGGTTTATTCCTAGGTATTTTATTCTTTTTTCTTGCAATGGTAAATGGGAGTGTTTCCTTAATTTCTCTTTCTGAATTTTTGTTGTTAGTGTATAGGAATGCAAGAGATTTCTATGCATTAATTTTATATCCTGCCACTTTACCAAATTTATTGATTAATTCTAGCAGTTTTCTGGTGTTATCTTTAGAATTTTCTATGTAGAGATCATGTCATCGACAGTGACAGTTTACTTCTTCTTTTCCAATTTGGATTCCTTTAGTTTCTTTTTCTTCTCTTATTGCCCTGGCTAAAACTTCCAAAACTATGTTGAATAATAGTTGTGAGAGTGGGTTACCTTGTTTTGTTCCTGATCTTAGAGGAGCTGCTTTCAGTTTTTCACCATTAAGAATGATGTTGACTGTGTGTTTGTCATATATGGCTTTTATTATGTTGAGGTAGGTTCCCTCTATTCCCACTTTCTGGAGAGTTTTTATGATAAATTGGTGTTAAATTTGTAAAAATCTTTTCTGCATCTATTGAGGTGATCATATGGTGTTTATCTTTCAATTTGTTAATATGGTGTATCACATTGATTGATTTGTATATATTGAAGAATCCTTGGATTCCTGGGATAAACACCACTTGATCATGGTGTATGATCCTTTTAAGTGCTGTTGGATTCTTTTTGCTAGTATTTTGTTCAGGATTTTTGCATCTATGTTCATCAGTGATATTGGTTTGTAATTTTCTCTTTTTGTGACATCTTCATCTGGGTTTTGTATCAGGGTAATGGTGGCCTTGTACAATCAGTTTGGGAGTGTTCCTAATTCTGCTATATTTTGAAAGAGTTTGAGAAGTATAGGTGTTAGCTCTTCTCTAAATGTTTGGAAGAATTTGCCTGGGAAGCCATCTGGCCCTGGGCTTTTGTTTGTTGGAAGCTTTTTATTTACAGTATCAATTTCAGTGCTTGTGACTGGTCTATTCATATTTTCTATTTCTTCCTTGTTCAGTCTTGGAAGGTTGTATTTTTCTAATAATTTGTCCATTTCTTCCAGGTTGTATATTGTATTGGCATATAGTTACTTGTAGTAGCCTCTCATGATCTTTTGTATTTCTGCAGTGTCAATAGCTACTTCTCCTTTTTCATTTCTAATTCTGTTGATTTGAGTCTTCTCCCTCTTTTTCCTGATGAGTCTGGCTAATGGTTTATCAATTTTGTTTATCTACTCAAAGAGCAAGCATTTATTTTTATTGATCTTTGCTATTGTTTTCTTCATTTCTTTCTCATTTATTTCTGATCTGATCTTTATGATTTCTTTCCACATGCTAACATTGGGTTTTGTTGTTGTTGTTATTGCTCTTCTGTCTCTAATTGCTTTAGGTGTGAGGTTAAGTTGTTTATTTGAGATTTTTATTTTTCTTGAGGTCAGATTTTATTGCTATTAACTTCCCTCTTAGAACTGCTTTTGCTGCATCCCATAGATTTTGAGTCATTGTCATTCTTTTCTAGGTATTTTTTAATTCCCTCTTTTATTTCTTCAGTGATCTCTTGGTTATTTAGTAGCATACAGTTTAGCCTCCATGTGTTTTTATTTTTTACATATTTTTTCCTGTAATTGATATCTAGTCTCATAGCATTGTGGTCAGAAAAGATGCTTGATACAATTTCAATTTTCTTAAAATAACTGAGGCTTGATTTGTGACCTGAGATGTGATCTATCATGGAGAATGTTCTGTGTGCACTTGAGAAGAAATTTTATCCTGTTGTTTTTGGATGGAATGTCTTGTATATATCAGTTAAGTCCCTTGGTCTGATGTGTCATTTACAGCCATGTTTCCTTATTTATTTTGTGTTTGGATGATCTGTCCATTGTTGTAAGTGGGGTGTTAAAGTCAACTACTATTATTGTGTTACTGCTGATTTCCCCTTTTGTGACTGTTAGCATTTGCCTTATGTATTGAGGTGCTCCTATGTTGGGTGCATAGATATTTACAAATGTTATATCTTCTTCTTGTATTGATCCCTTTACCATTATGTAATGTCCTTCCTTGTCTCTTGTAATAGCCCTTATTTTAAAGTCTATTTTGTCTGATATGAGTAATGCTACTCCAGCTTTCTTTTGATTTCCTTTTGCATGGAATATCTTCTTCCATCCTCTCACTTTCAGTCTGTATGTATCCACAGGTCTGATGTGGGTCTCTTGTAGACAGCATATTTATGGGTCTTGTTTATTTTATCCATTCAGCCCGTCTGTGTCTTTTGGATGGAGCATTTAATCCATTTACATTTAAGGTAGCTATCAATATGTAAGTTCCTATTACCATTTTCTTAATTGTTTTGGGTTGGTTTTTGTAGGCATTTCCCTTCTCTTGTGTTTCCTGCCTCCAGAAGTTCCTGTAGCATTTGTTGTAAAGCTGGTTTGATGGTGTTGAATTCTCTTAACTTTTGCTTCTCTGTAAACCTTTTGATTTGTCTGTCAAATCTGAATGAGTTCCTTGCTGGGTAGAGTAATCTTGGTTGTACGTTTTTCCCTTTCATCACTTTAAATATACCTTGCCACTCTTTTCTGGCCTGTAGTGTTTCTGCTGAAAGATCAGCTGTTAACCTTATGGGGATTCCTTTGTATGTTATTTGTTGCTTTTCCCTTGCTGCTTTTAATATTTTTTATTTGTGTTTCATTTTTATTAATTTGATTAATATGTGTCTCAGTGTGTTTCTCCTTGAGTGTATCCTGTATGAGACTCTCTGTGTTTCCTGGACTTGTTTGACTATTTCCTTTCCCATGTTGGGGAAGTTTTCAACTATAATCTCTTCAAATATTTTCTCAGACCCTTTCTTTTTTTCTTCTTCTTCTGGGATGCCTATAATTCGGATGTTGGTGGATTCTTTTTGCTAGTATTTTGTTCAGGATTTTTGCATCTATGTTCATCAGTGATATTGGTTTGTAATTTTCTCTTTTTGTGACATCTTCATCTGGGTTTTGTATCAGGGTAATGGTGGCCTTGTACAATCAGTTTGGGAGTGTTCCTAATTCTGCTATATTTTGAAAGAGTTTGAGAAGTATAGGTGTTAGCTCTTCTCTAAATGTTTGGAAGAATTTGCCTGGGAAGCCATCTGGCCCTGGGCTTTTGTTTGTTGGAAGCTTTTTATTTACAGTATCAATTTCAGTGCTTGTGACTGGTCTATTCATATTTTCTATTTCTTCCTTGTTCAGTCTTGGAAGGTTGTATTTTTCTAATAATTTGTCCATTTCTTCCAGGTTGTATATTGTATTGGCATATAGTTACTTGTAGTAGCCTCTCATGATCTTTTGTATTTCTGCAGTGTCAATAGCTACTTCTCCTTTTTCATTTCTAATTCTGTTGATTTGAGTCTTCTCCCTCTTTTTCCTGATGAGTCTGGCTAATGGTTTATCAATTTTGTTTATCTACTCAAAGAGCAAGCATTTATTTTTATTGATCTTTGCTATTGTTTTCTTCATTTCTTTCTCATTTATTTCTGATCTGATCTTTATGATTTCTTTCCACATGCTAACATTGGGTTTTGTTGTTGTTGTTATTGCTCTTCTGTCTCTAATTGCTTTAGGTGTGAGGTTAAGTTGTTTATTTGAGATTTTTATTTTTCTTGAGGTCAGATTTTATTGCTATTAACTTCCCTCTTAGAACTGCTTTTGCTGCATCCCATAGATTTTGAGTCATTGTCATTCTTTTCTAGGTATTTTTTAATTCCCTCTTTTATTTCTTCAGTGATCTCTTGGTTATTTAGTAGCATACAGTTTAGCCTCCATGTGTTTTTATTTTTTACATATTTTTTCCTGTAATTGATATCTAGTCTCATAGCATTGTGGTCAGAAAAGATGCTTGATACAATTTCAATTTTCTTAAAATAACTGAGGCTTGATTTGTGACCTGAGATGTGATCTATCATGGAGAATGTTCTGTGTGCACTTGAGAAGAAATTTTATCCTGTTGTTTTTGGATGGAATGTCTTGTATATATCAGTTAAGTCCCTTGGTCTGATGTGTCATTTACAGCCATGTTTCCTTATTTATTTTGTGTTTGGATGATCTGTCCATTGTTGTAAGTGGGGTGTTAAAGTCAACTACTATTATTGTGTTACTGCTGATTTCCCCTTTTGTGACTGTTAGCATTTGCCTTATGTATTGAGGTGCTCCTATGTTGGGTGCATAGATATTTACAAATGTTATATCTTCTTCTTGTATTGATCCCTTTACCATTATGTAATGTCCTTCCTTGTCTCTTGTAATAGCCCTTATTTTAAAGTCTATTTTGTCTGATATGAGTAATGCTACTCCAGCTTTCTTTTGATTTCCTTTTGCATGGAATATCTTCTTCCATCCTCTCACTTTCAGTCTGTATGTATCCACAGGTCTGATGTGGGTCTCTTGTAGACAGCATATTTATGGGTCTTGTTTATTTTATCCATTCAGCCCGTCTGTGTCTTTTGGATGGAGCATTTAATCCATTTACATTTAAGGTAGCTATCAATATGTAAGTTCCTATTACCATTTTCTTAATTGTTTTGGGTTGGTTTTTGTAGGCATTTCCCTTCTCTTGTGTTTCCTGCCTCCAGAAGTTCCTGTAGCATTTGTTGTAAAGCTGGTTTGATGGTGTTGAATTCTCTTAACTTTTGCTTCTCTGTAAACCTTTTGATTTGTCTGTCAAATCTGAATGAGTTCCTTGCTGGGTAGAGTAATCTTGGTTGTACGTTTTTCCCTTTCATCACTTTAAATATACCTTGCCACTCTTTTCTGGCCTGTAGTGTTTCTGCTGAAAGATCAGCTGTTAACCTTATGGGGATTCCTTTGTATGTTATTTGTTGCTTTTCCCTTGCTGCTTTTAATATTTTTTATTTGTGTTTCATTTTTATTAATTTGATTAATATGTGTCTCAGTGTGTTTCTCCTTGAGTGTATCCTGTATGAGACTCTCTGTGTTTCCTGGACTTGTTTGACTATTTCCTTTCCCATGTTGGGGAAGTTTTCAACTATAATCTCTTCAAATATTTTCTCAGACCCTTTCTTTTTTTCTTCTTCTTCTGGGATGCCTATAATTCGGATGTTGGTGTACTTAATGTTTTCCCAGAGGTCTCTGAGACTGTCCTCCATTCTTTTCATTCTTTTTTCTTTATTCTGCTCTGTGGCAGTTATTTCCACCATTCTCTCTTCCAGCTCACTTATCCGTTCTTCTGCCTCAGTTATTCTGTTATTGATTCCTTCTAGAGTATTTTTAATTCAGTTATTTTGTTTTTCATTACTGTTTGTTTGCTCTTTAATTCTTCTACATCCTTGTTAAAGCTTCATTGTATTTTCTCTATTTTATATCCAAGATTTTGGATCCTTACTATCATTACTCTGAATTCTTTTTCAGGTAGTTTGCCTGTTTCTTCTTCATATTTGGTCTTGTGGGTTTTTATCTTGCTCCTTTGCCTGTAAGTTATTTCTCTATCTTCTCATTTTGCCTAATTTACAGTATTTGAGGTCTCCTTTCCCCAGCCTTCATGATGGTAGTTTCTCTTGCTTTCGTTCTCTGCCTCTGGTGGTGACGTTGGTCCAGTGGCTTCCATACGCCTCCTGATGGGAGGGACTGGTGCCTGTGTTCTGGTGGGTGGAGCTGAGTCTTTTGCCTCTGATGAGCAGGGCCATGTCAGGTGAGGTGTTTTTCTGTGTCTGTGAGCTTAGTATGACTTTAGGTAGTCTGTGTGCTGATGGGTGGTTTTGTGTTCCTGTCTTGTTTGTTGTTTGGTGTGAGACGTCCAGAGCTGAGAGCTCCTGGCAGTTCGGTGGAGCCAGGTCTTGTATTCAGTTAGAGACCTCTGTAAGAGTTCTCGGCAATTAATCTTCCCTGTGGCCAGTAATTCTCTAGTGATCTAGCGCCCTGGACTCTCCCCCACGCCAGAGCCTCAGGCCTGACTTCCACTGCAGAACCAAGTCCCCTTAAGTCGCTTTTCCTGGCAATTATTGGGATTAAAAAAAACAAAACAACTAACAAAACCCCAGACAAATGGTAAAAAGTAAAATCAAACAAGCAAAAACAGAAACAAGGAAACACACACACACAAAAGAAACAGAAACAGAACCAAATAATTCAAAAAGCAAGAGAACAACCAGACAAAGAAAAGAACCCAAGAATGATATCAAACAATTAAAAAGAAAACTGACAAAAACACAAAACCAAAAAACAAAACCAAAGCAGAGTGCCAACTGAAGAATGAAGCAAAGAAACAAAAGAAACCAATAAAAATGACAAAGAAAAGAGAAAGAAAAAGAGAAAGGAGAAAGAAGACAGAACAACAGAAAAGCAACATATAAATAGAAATATTTTTAAAAATAGTAAATATATTAAGCAAAAAAAAAAAGACAAACAAAACCCTAGAGAAACGGTAAAAATAGAATAAAAAAAACAAAAACAGAAGCAAGGAAACACACACACATGTAAAAAAACAAACACAGAACCAAATAAAACAAAAAGCAAGAGAAGAACCAGAGAAAGAGAATAACTCAAAAACAAAATCAAACAAGTAGGATTAAAACTAACAAAAACACTTGACCTAAAAACAAAACCAAAGCAGTGTGCCAACTGAAGAATAAAGCAAGGAAACAGAAATACCAATAAAAATGATTAATAATAATAATAATAATAAAATAAAATAAAAAGGGAAAAACACAGGACAGTAGAAAAGCAAAGTAAAAATAGAAACGTATAAAAAAATAAAAAATAAAAATATGTTATAAAACACAGAGATAGAAGAAGAAAAAAATAAGGGAAAAGAACACAGAACAACAGAAAAGCAAAGTAAAAATAGAAGTATATTTTTACAAATGAAAATAAAAAATATGTTATAAAACATGGAGATCCCAAAAGACTAAATAAAGAAAAATAATAATAAAAATAAAAAAGACTAAAACAACAAACAAACCAAGAAAAAAACAAAGAAAAACAAAGAAACAAAAACCAGAACCAACAATAGAATGAATCAAAATATAATACAATTAATAGTAATAATTATGTTTCCTTGGGCTCTCTTCTGTAAGTGTCCTTGTGCATGCCGTGAGCCACAATCCACCTCTGCCTCTCCAAGAGGCTCTCATCTGTCTCTTGGCTGGTCTCTGGACATGTTGTGGACCCTGTGGGGACCACTGAGACTCTGATCTGGCCCAATTACTGCGTGTGCTGCCCCCAAAGTCCACAGCTGCCAGAGCTAGATCATTTTCACTTGTGGGAACACTCCCTGTCTACTCAGATATTCCATAGATGCAGGGTCTACCTAGGTGATCACGGGGATTTAATCTACAGTTTGTACAGCTGATGGAAAGATTTTTGATCCTCTTCCTTAGTCTCCCCATCCCTGGGGTTAAGCTTTGGTTTTATCCCCACCTCTGTATGTTGTCCACCCATAGGAGTCTGGTCCTGAGGCTGCCTTGGAGTTCTTGGGTCTGCCACAGTGAGGACAGGGTGCAGAGAGGTATGATTGCTTGGATTGCGGAAGCCCTGGCAGAGCCAAATGTTCAGGGAAGGCGGAGGCCATGGGCGCAAGAGATATATGTCCCTTTCAGCAAGGTTTTAGGATACAAAAATTTATATATTCTAGCAAAGAAAAATTGGATATAATAAAAACGTCAATTTCATTTGTAATAGCAACAAAATTATGAAGTAGAGACAGATATGACAAAAAATGTACAAAAGTTCTTCACAGAAAACTGTAAAACATTGCTGAAGAATAAAAGACCTAAATAAATTCAAAGTTATATCTGCTTCATGAGCCTGAAAATTTAATATTTTAAGGCATCAATTCTCCAAAAATTAATCTATAGTTTCTATATAATCCCAGTCAAAATCCCAGCAATTTTTTAAAGAAAATTTCCAAGTAAAAATTCATGTAGAAATGCAAAAGACCTAACAAAGCTGAAACAACTTTAAAGAATAAGAATAAACTGGGAGTACTAATAATGATTTTAAGACAGTATGACACTACATTATAAAGCTTTACTTGCTATACAATCTATTCTGAAGTACTATACTGTCATAAAGGGTAAAATTATATCAGTTTACCTAAATGTAGACTTCAGAAATAAACCCATACATATATGACATGACAATTGTCAGAATATGACTTTTGACAAAATTGTGAAGGTAATTCAGTGGAGAATAGTCTTTCAACAAATCATACTGTAACAACTGAATATCCATATGCAAATAACGAACTTAAATCAATTCTGACACCACATACAAATATTTACTCAAAAAGACATAAATGTAAACCTAGGTCTATACTATTCTAGAAGTTTGGGTTAGGCAAACCCTTCTTAGATATGATTGTAAAAACAGGATCCATAAAAAAATGACAAATTGTAATTTATCAAAATTTTAAAATTATCATTGGAAAACACCCTTACATATTATTTTAAAACCAGAATCCATTAAAAAATGATGAATTGTGATATATGAAAAAATTTTAAATTCTTTGAAAATGTTAAATGAATGAAAAGTCAAGGAAACATTTGCTAAGCATATATCTGATAATGGATTTACATCTAGAATATATATTGAAACCTAATAAGAACATTCACAACCTAATAAGAAATAAACAAAAGATTAGAATAGACACTTCACCAAAGAAGACATGCAGATACAGACAAACCCATGAAAAGATGTTCCACTGCACTAGACCCTTGGGAAATTCACATTAACATCACATTGGAATACATGCTAGAATGACTACAATTAAATAGCCTACAATACTAGTGTTGGCAAGAAAGTGGAGGAACTGGAACCTTCAGACTTTTATGGTGAGGATGTAAACTATTAAAACTACTTAGGAAGACAGTTTAGAAGTTTCTTAAAAAGTTAAGCATACACTTAGCATATAACCCAGCCACTCTAAATCCTAGATATTTAACCAACATTAAAAAAAAATGTATATTGACTTTGGATCAAAATGGTGTAGAAGGCAGATGTGGAACTGAACTCCCCCAATGAACATGTCAAAAATACATCTACATGTGGAACAATTCTCACTGGAATTTAGCTGGAAACTGGCCAAAATACTTCTGTACAACCAAGGCTGTAAGAAAGATTCACATGGAATCAGGTACGAAGGGAAAAGAAGTGATCAAGTCAGGACCTGTTCTGCTGAGAGGGAACTCAAAAGAAAAGAGAGAATACATGAGTGGAGATCTACCCTGGGGAGTAAGTTGTTTGAGCCACATATTGGGCACGCCAGTCCTGGGGTCTGACAGAGGGCAGACAAGCCCCTTGGCTAGTTGGAAGGCTAATGGGACTAACAGAAGGGCTGTGGGAACCCTGGACTTTGCTCACAAGGAATGTGTAAATGCTGGCTTGCTCTTGAGACAGGGAGAAGACAGCAGATTGAGGACTGCACCAGTGGTTGCCTGGTTTCTCATAACAGCCCACTGTATGCCCCAGCTTGAGCCAGATATGACAAGATAATACATATAGAAAACACAAAATTGTCCACCAAAAATCTATTGGAGCTAATAATGAATTCAGTAAAGTTCAGGATACAAGAGTAATATTTAAATACATAAATCTGTTGCTTTTCTATACACTAATAATGAAATAGCAGAAAGAGAAAGCAAAAAAAAAACACCAAAACCCCATTTAAAATTGCATCAAAAAGAATAAAGTACCAAGGAAAAATTAACCAAAAAGGTGAAAGACCTATATTCTGAAAACTACAAAACACTGATGAAAGAAATTGAAGATGGTACAAAGAAATGAAAAGATATCCTGCGTTCTTGGAAAAATTAATATTGTTAAAATGTCCATACTACCCAAAGCAATCTACAGATTTAATGCAATCTCTATCAAAATACCCACAACATTTTTCACAGAACTAGAACAAAATATCCTAAAATTTAGATGGAGCCACAAAAGACCCCAAATTGCCAAAGCAATCTTGAGAGAGAAAAACAAAGCTAAAGGATCATGTTCCTGGACTTCAACAATACTACAAAACTATAGTAATCAAAACAGCCTGGTATTGGCACAAAAACAAACATACAGATCAATGGGATAGAATAGAAAGCCCAGAAATAAACCCATTTGCCTATGGTCAATTAATATAACACAGAAGGAGGAATATACAATAGAGAAACAATTTTCTCTTCAATAAGCGGTGCTGGGAAAACTGGACAGATACTTGTAAAAGCATGAGATTAGAACATTTCCACACACCATATATAAAAATAAACTCAAAAGGGGTTAAAGATCTAAATGGAAGACCTGAAAGCATAAAACTCCTAGAAAAGAACATAGGCAGAACACTCTTTACATAAATAATAGCAATATTTTTGTGCATCTCTTTCCTAAAGCAAAAGAAGTAAAAGCAAAAATAAACAAATGGGACCTAATTAAACTTAAAAGCCTTTTCACAGCAAAGAAAATTGTCAACAAACCAAAAAGATAACCTACTGAATGGAAGAAAATATTTGCAAATGACATGACTGATAAGGTGTAAAATATCCAAAATACATAAACAGCTCATACAACTCAATATCAAAGGAACAAACCACCTGATTTTAAAAGGGGCAGAAGTCCTGAATAGACAATTTCCCAAAGAAGAAATAAAGATATCCAACAGGCACATGAAAAAATGCTCAACATCACTAATCAACAGGGAAATACAAATCAAAAACACATTGAGATATCATGTCATACTTGTCAGAATGGCTATCAGCAAAAGGTCTACAAATAACAAATGTTGGCGAGGATGTGGAGAAAAGGGAATCCTCACAGACTGTTGGTGTCAATGTAAATTGGTGCAGCCACTATAGAAAATAGTATGGAGGTTCCTCCAAAAACTAAAAATAGAACTACCATATGATCCAGCAATTCCACTCCTGGGTATATATCCAAAAAACCAGAAAACACTAACTCAAAAACCTACATGTACCCCAGTGTTCATAGCAGCATTATTTACAATAGCCAAGATATGGAAGCAACTACAGTGTCCATGAACAGATGAATGGATAAAGAAGATGCGGTGTATATATATACATATATATATATATATATGTATATATATATATAATAGAATATTACTCAGCAATAAAAAAGGAAATTCTGTCATTTTCAAGTGTGGATGGACCTAGAAGGTATTATACTTAGTGAAATAAGCCAGACAGAGAAAGACAAACATTGAATGTTATCACTTACATGTGAAATCTAAAAAATAACACAAATGAGTATATAATAAAACAGACTCACAGATACAGAGAACAAACTAGTGGATACCATTGAAGAGAGGGAAAGGGGAGGGGCAGGATAGGGTTATGTGATTAAGAGATACTAACTACTATGGATAAAATAGATAAGCAATAATGATATATTTTACAGCACAGGGAAATATAGCTATTATTTTGTAATATCTTTAAATGAAATATAATCTATAAAAATATTGAATCACTATACTGTACACCTAAAACTAATATAACATTGTAAATGAACTATATTTCAATTTAACAAGTGTATTTTATTGAAAAGTCTTGTCCAGGGATATTCATACTAGCTTTATTTGTAAAATTGCTAAAAACTTGACACACCCAATGTCTGTCAACTGGGGAAGAAACCCATTGTGCCAAATCCACACAGTGGAATCCTATTCAACAATAAACAATTAATACATGCAAATGAATAATTCTTGAAATAATAATGTTTAGTGAAAGAAGCCAGAGACTCCCCCCAGTCAAATATATATATATATGTCTCTTCTGTATGTCTTTTGAATTTTTGTATAATTTCATTTTTATAAAATTTCAGAAAATACAGACATATATAGTAACAGAAAGCACATCAGTGGTTTCATGGGACAAGGGAATAAAGTCAGAGATGGGAAGCAGTGAGGAACTACAAACCAACAAAAGGAAACTTTTGGGTGTAATGAATATGTTCACTATCTTGCTTGTGATGGATTCACAGGTGGCTATATGTGTCAGAGCACAAGAAATGGCTTTCTTTAAAGATGTACAGTCATTTTATTTCAATTACACATTGATAAAAAACATAAAATTAGAACTTAGAACTAAAGAGTTGCCCCTCTCCAAAGGATAAACAAGACTAAAGGAGGATTCACAATTTTGCATTTTAACTCTAGATCTTAACCTTGTAACCACTGAACTATATCACTCTACTCCCCTACAGTCATGGGAAAAAACAATAATGTGTACTTTTTGGCACCCTTTAAGCCTTGGGTTCCTAGCAAATCAATCTTGAAAGATAGAAACCTCAAACCTGAAGTGAACACTTGCTTCTCACAGCCCTTTTCATTTATCACTGTCCACTCACACCAGGCAGTGCAGGGGACAGGTGTAGCATTATGTTGACACCTACAAGTGCTTTCTTCTCAAAACACATCCTTATGGTTCTGTGAATGGAACAAAAATGAAAAGGCAGTTGCTGTGACACTTATTTTTCTCTCTCAGGATATCCAGACAAAAAAACAGGCTCTGTCCATCTTGGAGACTGTCTAGACATACTTGCACTGCAGTTCACTCTAAAGGTTAAAATAAAAATAGAAGTTTCATGTTTGTCATTGTTTCTACTGATTCCAAGATTACAGTAAGTCAATCAGGCTACTTCCAAGCTTATTAGATTTATTTAAGTAAGAAGTCCATGGCATTATCTGTCCTTTGAACCTCTAATGAGATTTTAGCATATGGGATCTAATTTATAACAAAGACCTACACCCTGGATAATGAAACATAGCTTATTAAGAACTTACATAAACAAAGGTTATAATGAAATGCCAAAACAAATCATTTTGGCATGTTTTAAAAATAAAAGGGGCTTCTTCAAATATCATCAGGAATAAGTTATTTGGTGTTTCAGGTTCATACATCAATGCTGTTGTAGTCACTATGAAAAATTAGACTTTTTGTTTACTTAAAATTTGAAATGCCATGATTTGTTATTTGACAAATGAGGCAGGAAAAATGAATGTCCTCCTGTTTGTGAAAAATGGGGATTTTATTGGAGCAAATTAGGGAGGAGGAGAGTGTGCTCATCTGCACTGGTAACACAGTGTTTACACAGGAAGAAATATAACAATGGGCAGGTCACTGTGGAGGAGGGGGGCAGAATTACTTTGGGAGCTGATGACAACAGGAGCCAAGAATACAGCCTGGACCCAGAGCTGAACAACCTCTTGGTCCCTATATACACGTAGTGAATAAATGCATCGTGAAGTAAGATGCATATTTCATAGCAGCATGAGACTCCCCAGTTAGAATGCATCTGTTAATAATAAAAATTTCCCATCTGGAATGAGAGTTTAATAGGTCTTGTTCATGCCTTAAATAAGAGATCACAGCAATAAATCAGCATTATGATTTTAGTAGGTAGTAACATATGAAATAGAATATATTATTTCTGGCATTTAATTTGGTCAAAATTAAGTTAAAATATTCATCCAAAGGGACAGATTGATAAAGTAATAATTATAAGTATACAATCCTATGAAATTTTGTATTTTATGCATTCTGAAAGTACCATTAAACTTAACATCCATATTATCCTTGTTGTCATCATGAGAAAATATTGAATTATCTTATGCAACTTCAGAAGCCAAGTGTCTGTTTCAAATAAAATTTATCAAAATAAAGTTTACACACTTACTGTGTTTTACAACATGTATTCATATATTCCCCAGTGAATTTCATTAGTTATAAACATGTAAGAATATTCAATAAATTTTTTAAAATAAACATTTACATTTATAGTTTTAGATGGGTTGTTTTAATTTTAGATTTCTATGTCAATTCAATTAAATGATTACCACTGCCCCCCATCTACTATATACACACACATACAAAGACACACACATACTTATGCATAAGCATCAAAATTATCAAGACAATTCACCTGACAAAGATGCATATGAATACAGATAATGTACACATAAATACATATTTATGAAACACAAATATATAGGTAAAACAATTTTAAGAGCTATCAGAAAGCAAGTTCTATATCTGACGTGTCTTTTATCTGTGCCCATACTTAATGCAACATATTGCAAAAAGTCAGTTCTTAATGAGTATTCATTGAATTAATGTGAATAAATTAGTGAAAGTATGAATAAAAAAATTGGGCACTATTAAAGATAAAGTTGGCAGACAGTTTGATGTGCCAGGCTCATAATCCTCATTGATTCTTCTAGGCAAGCATACATAGAACACCCTCTTTTTAGAGAGGGATATACAGTTTATAAGTCACAGATAATGTGCACTGAATTCCATGCACCCTTGTTGATTCTAGGTTTCTGTAAAGTACTCTTTACTGAATTGAGGAATTATTCTGATGTTATTCAGTGTTTTTTTTTAAACATAATTGGCTATGGGATTTTACCAAATGCTTTGCGGAACATATACTGATGCATCATGGAAATTTCCACTAATCAATTTAACTTGGGAATTACGGTAACAATTTATTTGCTGAGGAACCATTACTCTCCCTGATATATATTCCTTTTTCAGGGTATATTATCTGTTCACTACATTTTTATTAAGTTATTTTTCTTATTTTGATTTATGATTATTTTATTTTCTAAGTAGAATGTCTGATGAAGCAAAACACATGTAATTTTATAAAACTGTCCCAAGACCAATATTTAAAACAGTTAAAGCATACCACTAAACTACTTTCTCATTTGTTAAGAGCAAATTACATAAACTTAGGAAAAAGTAAGTCATATTATAGTTTTAATATTTTGTGCCAGTCAAATTTACATGCTATTATGTTTGGAATACTAATACATTCCATTTGATTAAATAAATTAGGTAATTGCCACACTGCTCTCATTGCTATAGTTTTATAATATGTCTTACTGTATGGTGGTGTAAGTCCTCCAACTTTGTTCTTTTTCTTAAAGATTCCCTTGACTATTTTGGAGTCTTTGCATGGCTATGTAAAGTTACTAATCTAATAAACAGTTACCACAAAAGAAAAAGAAAGGGATTACAGATCTTCTTTGACTTACAATGGGTAGGTCTCAAAACTCATGGTAAGTTGAAAATATTGTAAATCAAAATGAACTTAATACACCTAACCTGCTGAATAGCATAGCTTAGCTTAGCCTACCTTAAATAACACTTATATTAAACTACAGTTGGATAAATCATCTAACACAAAGCCCATTTTATAATAAAGTGTTGAATATCTCATGTAATTTATTGAATTCTGTACTGAAAGTGAAAGACAGAATGGTTGTATGGGCACAGATTGGTTGTAGGTGTATGGAGTGTTTATCTGCATGATGGCAGGGCTGACTAGGAGCTGTAGCCGCTGCCACTGCCCAGCATCACAAGAGGGTATCACACCTAATAATGATAGCCTGGGAAAAGATCAAAATTTAAAGTACACTTTCTACTAAATGTGTATTGCTTTTACATCATGGTAAAGTAAAAACATCATAAGCTGAACCATCTTAAGTTGGGAACCATCTGTATGTTGAAATTACACATTACATATACATATAATGTATTAATGTAAAGAGGATTGTCATCTTTATAATATGGAATCTGACATTTCATGAATATGATATAGTCCTCCATTTATTTAGGTCTTCTTCAATTTCCTGGAGCAATGCTTTTTTAGTTTTCTTGTGGAAGTCTTATAAATTTTATGTAAGATTTATTCCAAAATATTTGATGTTTGTCAATACAATTTTAAATGATATTGTCTACAATGCAAACACTAAACAAAGAAGAGCTGGAGTAGATATACTAATGTCAGACAAAGTGAACTTTAAGACTAAAAGCACTATATTAAAATGAGACGTGACAGTGACACAAGGGTAAGACCAGTGTATCATATAACAACCCTGAGATTGTGAACAACTAATATATACAAAAATAAAGAAATGAGAAAGAGAGAAGGAGAGAGAGACAGAGAGACAGAGAGAAACTATTTAACTTCAGCAGTTATCCAAAGAGCTAAAATTGGTTTAAATCTTCCTTTTTTTTTTCTTCCTTCTTTCCTCCCTCTCCCCTCCCACCTCTTTCTTTCTCTCTTAACTTTTCAACTATTAATTGATTTTTGGCTTTTGAGGTCCTCTTATTTTCTTGTCTAGTCAACAATGCATTTTAAATTTATGTTTTTAATATTTTTATCCAACATTTCGGATAATTGGAGAAAGTTTTCTCAGTGTATCTGTCTATAATAACTAAAAGTGGATCTTTCTTTTTCACGTCAGTAAAATACGAATCTAAGTTGGAGGAGTTTAAGTCATATGCTTACATGATAACTACAAGAAAGCTAGGGAAGTGAGTTCCTGGCTTTTCCTCATGAATTTGTCACTTACAAGGTGAAAAATTTCTGAACAATAGAAATGGTAAACAAATAACGTTCCCTCTAAGCCAGATGTTTAAGATGGATTACACATTGTGAAGTTATTGGAAACAAATATAGTTTAATATTAACATAAAAGTTTATTACTTTAGCTTTTAATGTGTTCATAATATGGATGAACTGGATTATGCTTTTTGTCATTAAAAAAAATAAACTTGTGTTTAAGAAGTCCATCTCTAGGCCAAAATCCATTTTTCAGGCTGAACTATAGGCAATTTTAGGGCTTTCCTGGCAGGCCTCATGAGAGGAAACTGCCTTCACCTCACCAGACCTGGTGCAGAGTAAGTGTACGCAGTTTTCAAGAGGGAGTTGCAGTCAAGAGCTCAGCACTCCTAGGCTAGCCATGCTCATGGGCATATCTGAAGTCTCGCCCCAGGCACCTCCTATTGAAGAGCTCATTTTTGGCTATAACTTGGCAGAAACCTCTGTATTAGGGGGCCTTGACTGAAGCATCTTTCCCCCATCTGTAACCTACACTGCATGTCATCTTATCACTGGCATGTACCATTCTGTGGGAACACTGGAACACTGGGAATGTGGCAGCTTTCTCTTTTGCCTCTTGCCTGCTCTGTCACAGTAAGTAAATAAAGGCTTGATTGTCACTTTCAGGTGGGCTCATTATGCTAAACTGACCACCTATACAACAGGCAGCTTGAAAGTTTTGCTTACAATACTTTTCTGGAACTATTGTTGATACATTTCTTAATGATAATATTCCTTAATAATGCTTAATTTAAGTTTACGTGAAATCAGTACTTTAATATAAACTCTTCAGTGGAATAAATGCTACACAAAATGTTATTGAATGTTTTATTTAAATGAGCTAATGAATGTTGTATACATAATATATCATATTCTACCATTATTATCATGGAGAATATTGTGGAAAGAATGAATCTGGTCATAGGCATGAATAAAAAGAATATTTATTATCAAAATATGTTATAATATACAAATATGAATTTTTAAAATTGATAATATATTGCTATATTACTCTTGAGACTGCTAAACAAGGTCATTGAGCAATCACTGAGAAAAAAGTATGCAATCATTATAAATATTTTTCCCCTGTTGTTGAGGAAGTGGCATGGTCACAATATAGGGCGTTTATACAGTTTTTTTATTTGTTTGCATCATTTACTAGGCTAGTACTGTATCCTTCAGTACTCAAAAAAATCTTTAATTAACCAAACACTCTTTAGCAATATATGAAGTGCAAAATAGTTTATGATAACATTAGTGCCAACATAAATGTAAGCACATATTTAAGAAGGGCATCACTTTTTGAAAACAAATTCAAAAAGCCAAATTCCTAGCAAAGGATTAAATGTCATTGACTCTAATACTGATTTGATAAGATTCATTTCCCAACTAATGAGAAATGTGATTGTAGTAGAGCTGGTAATTAAGAGCAAATACCCAATGATTATATTTTAGGTGTGAGAAATGATGGAGCTAGTAGAAAATTCTCAAGCTCTTTTTATTCAAAATGAAGAGCAGTTAAATCATTTAAATGATGAACATCTTTGTTTTTCTTATACTGTTATGACACTTGAAATGTACCAAATCTGATTACAGACAAACCTTGTTTTATTGTGCTTCACTTTATTACTTTTAGCAAATATTGTTTTTTTACAAATTGAAGGGTTTTTTTTTTGTTTGTTTTTTTAAAAATTTTTTATTGGAGTATAGTTGATTTACAGTGTTGGTTACCTTCTGCTGTACAGCACAGTGAATCAGTTATACATATACATATATCCACTCTTTCTAAGATTCTTTTCACATATAGACCATTACAGAGTATTGAGTAGAGTTCCCTGTGTTATACAGTAGGTCCTTACTAGTTATCTATTTTATATATAGTAGTGTATATATGTAAATCACAATCTCCCAATTTATTCCTACCCCCCTTTCCCTCTTGGTAACCATAAGATTGTTTTCTACATTTGCGACTCTATTTCTGTTTTGTAAATAAGTTCAACAAATTGAAGGTTTGTGGCAACTCTGTGTCAAGCAAGTCTATTAGCACCATTTTTCCAACAGCATCAGCTCACTTGGTGTCTCTGTTACATTTTGGTAATTCTTGCAATATTTCAAACTTTTAAATTATTACTGTATTTGTTATGGTGATCTGTGATCAGTGATGTTACTATTGTAATTTTCTTTTGTTTTTGTAGATTTAAATTAAGGTACGTACATTGTGTTTTAGACATAATGCTATTGCATACTTAATAAACTATGGTATAATGTAAACATAACTTTTATATTCACTGGAACACCAAAAAAATTGTGTGACTTGCTTTATTGTGGTGATCTGGAACCGAACCTGCAATATCTTGAAGGTATGCCTATGAAAGTTTTTGTGTGAAGTGACAGCATTACTATAAGTTATATACATATTTTAAATGTACTTTCTATGTAGTTGCAAAGTCCTTGTCTGGAATTATTATCATGTGGTATTCTTTTATTCCAGCAAGTAGCATTACCCTAGGGTTTATGTCACTGGTTTCCTTGTTCACTTATTTTGTGTTGCAAATCTCATGTTTCCAGGTACATTTTTTCCCCTTAAGCACTATAAGTTTATAAAATGAGTTATAATTCAGATTGCTTAACATATTTTGAGTGCTTTAAATTTTAGACTTTCAACAGACCCAGAAATATATTTCATTTGTTTACATATTTTATAAAAAGAAATAAGCCTGTAGCTTTTAAATATCATTCTCAAATTTAGACAATTTGTCATCAAAACTTGTATTACTGTCAGTACAATAAGCTTGTGTTATTAAAAAACGGTTTTCTCAATTTTCAGGTAATGTCCAAACTAAAGTATCTCCTTCGCTCCAGTTCTTAATAGCTATACTGCCAGATTAAACAAATAGTGTGATTGGTTTGGGCTGTATCAATGATTTTTATCCCTTTAGCATGCTGGAAACTAAGCATTGGGGAACTTGCTAAGACAGCAGCCTGTATCTGATTGAATTTTGTTGTTTTGTTTGTTTGTTTTAAACAGAGGCACTTTGAAATCCTCAGTTTAAAATGAAACTTTTAGCAAATTGGAGAGGAGAATCAAATAAATAATATAGTTTCCTTTAATCATTGTTCTCTTTGAGGAGCTTAGTTTGGCATCTTTAATTCTATAAAATGAACACACTGCCATTTTGTCATTAATTATCTTTGTGGAGCATCAGTCTGTTTCATATAATGTTTAGTCAATAAGACATTTCAAGACATGTTTGAAAAGTGCATTTTCATATGTTTAGTCAATAAGACATTTCAAGACATGTTTGAAAAGTGCATTAAAACATGTCTCAGTTAAAGGGCAATTACATAAAATCAAAAGCAATTTACTAAATACAATTTTATCAGTTTTGATGAATTATTACATTTTATTGATACTAAATATTTTTAAGATTATGTGAATGACTTAGAGTTTGGAAGATTCTTACAGAGTAAATGGACAGATGGTGTTTAAGTAATCTAAAATAATATTTGAAATTTAATGTAGGTCTTCCTTGGGACCAGGAATTCTGTAGACTTTCAGAAGAGTCTCCTGAGAGCACACCATCGCTTGAATTTGGTTCCAACAAGTATCAGCTTAGTACCACAGCCTCTTATTGACTTCCTTTATCCTTCTTTCACTCCTCTCTTATTCTGCTTCCCTGGTATTGTACTCCCTAATAAAGTAATCGAACCTAATTTTATGTCTTAGCTCTGATTTCTAGAAGAGCCAAAGAATTTGTTTTCAAAGTCCCTTTTCTGTTCTAACGTTCTCTTTTAAGGAACAATATTTCCAGGGTAGAAAATTTTAAGTTCAAAGTTTTGCCATGATGTTACATCTTCTAAGCAACATCAATGCTACATAACCAATACAACCAGTATCTCAGAATCAATTATTGTTGAAAATTCAGACTTCAATTACAAAGTTTCTATATATTTAGAATTCTGAGGGTATTCACTTTGCCACCACCTTAATGCTAGACATTTAATTATACATTTGGAATAAAAATTTATTTTGCTCTACCTCATTAAACAGAAGAATTACATATTTTCAAGCAATAATTGTGTGGTATTCAACAGAATGGAAAATTATTTGAACTTACATTTTTGAAAATGACAGTGATACGAAATATGTTTAAAGGGGCTTCTCAGGATTAAATTAGTAAGCACACTCTACTTTATAATACATAACAACATTTAATCTTTAAAACTGCTCATATTTGGGCAAGTAAACTTTAAAAAATAGTATTAGCCATCATTGGTAAATTTTATAATAAATCACTTGTATATAAAATATTCAGCATATGTTGGGCTGTGCGAACTGGCAACTGCTAAAAGTAAAAATTGCAAAATGTTTTAGGATTATTTCCTTTAATTAATACCAAAATTGGTATTTGATGTTTGCATATGCCTAAAAACTGCAGAAATAAGTGCAAACTCATTTCGTTTCAAAGAAGTGCTTTATTGTCTCTGTGGAATTCTGGAATTTAAATGCAAACCTCTGAGGTTAAACAACTATGTTTTCGATTATGGAGTTTTACCATGTCATGTGAGCACACATTTTAAAAAAATAATCATTATAAAGCTCTTTCTTTGTTGTCAAATAAGAAACAGTAAATTAGTTTTGCCTTTGAATTATGTGGAATTGAATTATACAAGAAAATCTTGGCAATGTTCCTTCTTTTAATTAATATTTTGTCAGATCATCAATCTTACTTTCTCCCTGTGTGTTAATACTCAACTTGTTTAGTATTTACTTAAGCCCACATCTCTTTCCTAAAGACAGAATGAATTCTTATCTAGTTAGTTAAGATGTCTCTAAGCAGCATAACAAAAGCAGTGGGGATAATTTCCCACCATATTTAACAACAAAATGAAGTGCCCAGTTCTCCATACTGAAATCTAGAACGCTTTTTATAATGAATTAGGTTAGAAAACTGCACACAGGTTTTGCTGGTAAATATAATCTATAGCACAATAAAGCCAGTTATTTGGAAAAATAATAAACTTAATATGATAAAAGTGTGTTTAATAGTATCTTTACACCTCTGAGGCAATGTTATTTTTCCTTCAGAAATACAGACTGAGATGACTATTTTCTCAATTTGATCACAAAATTGAAAAAAATAAAACAATGTGTTTCATCCTCTGGTCACTGGCTTTGCCCATTTCAGAAGCTGTAAGTTGAAGATATCAGAAGGTTCAATTACCTCATGGATCAGTGACTACTAAGCTGATATACCATTGATTTTTCTAAATCATGAGGTGAGGCAGGGCAGAGCTGAAGTGGATCAAAATGTCTCAGCCCTGTTAGAAGGTCTTTTTCCCCATGTCTTTGCTACTTCTATGTGGGGAAGAATCAATAGGGTAGAAAACATTTTAGGAATATTTAGTCTATAACAAGCAGAGAGGAAAAAATTTTAAGTGTGAATTATGATATAGAATTATAATCATTTTTACTGAATTTCCTAGGTCATTAGCAAGTCATATAGACAAAGACTTAGGCATGAACTTGGCTGCAAATAAGAATGAATGAACTCAGCAGAAAATATATTTTTAGTCTCAATTAAAAATCAGGAATTCAATGATTAAACATGATAAATTCCAAACTGACTTAATATTTGGATAGTAATGTAGTATATGCTAATCCTTACAAGAGACAATTTTAAGTGCTAACACACTCACACATACATACACACACACACAAAGAATAGCAAAATGCAGAAAACTCAGAAGAGAAATAAATTTAAATTGATATTTAGATAGACCAGGATAAAGGTAGAAATTATGACCAATGTTGTGGAAAGAATCACCTAAGTGAGCTCAATCAAGAGCTCAGCAAACTCTTCCAGTTTCATCCCTGAAACAAACTGAAGTAGTTTTCAGATATCTGCTATTCTGGCTTTGAGAGTTTATTGGTAGATGAATCAGAATTTTAAACCTGTCACACACACACACACAAACTTTTTGGAGACATCTAGTGGTGATAAGTTTAATGAATGACTATATTAGTGACATATTTTAATTTTTGTACATTAATATTATTTTCAGAATATCACAAAGATAATTAAAACCAAAATCAAAGTTTATCTGAAGAAGAAAGAAAAAAGGAAGGAAGGAAGGAAAGGAAGAAGGAGGGAAAGAAGAAAGACACTATCATAAATAAAAATCCATATTTATCTTTTAAAAATAGTATTTTGGCAAACTTCTCCTAACAAAGATTTCAGTTATTGAACAAATCCTTCATAATGTCAGTACACCAAAACTAACCTTTCTAGCACTTCTGATAGACAGAACAGCATTAAGTTAAGGCCATCTTTCCCTTAGAGAGAAAAGGGTAACATTTGATTAAATATTTGAGAAGTAGTATGTCACAGGGAGAAAGAGAAAAGACTAGAGTCAGACAACGAGGGTTTGAATCCCAGTTCAAATGTGACCTTTGCAAATTACTCCCTCCTCTTATGTATCTTTTTCCCCCACAACATAGGATACTATTATTAATTTTCTAGAGAATTGCCGTGAGTGTGAGTTACAGAGTTCTTAGAACAGTGTCTGGTATGGAGCATACACTATATAAATACTAGAAAATAATAATATTATTATTTTTAATGAAATATCAAGAACAAAAATAGGAACTCTATAAACTAGATATTACCTGTTTGAAAACGTTCTTCTTTCTTTAGATTCTGAGACACAAGCAAATCTTCTTTATTATTATCATCCTGTATTTGTCTTCAGACTCATATGCACTGTTTCTGACTTCCACAGCTGTCCCCTAAAACCCACTTGAAATCATCCTCTTGGTTTTGGCCAATTCTGAGTTACCTTCCCTGTCACAAACCCTTTAGCTTCAAAGGACCTCGGTGTACCTTCTGGCATGGGTGGTGTCTGTATAGTTTTGTCCACCGTCCCTTTTGGCATTGTCTGCTTAAGCTGGTAGCTTTGCATATGATGAACTTTTTTTTGGGGGGGGGGATTTTTTTTTTTAATTCAAAGAGGAAGTCACAAAAATTATAATCATCCTCATCAGTTCACTCAGACACATGTAATTAACTTTTTTTTCCATCTTGATCTTTTGTTAGCACTCTTAGGAATTCATCAGTTTTCCATTAGAGTTCTGAAAATGCTTATTCATTCAGTTCAGCAGTATAGTCAGTTAACAGAAACCTGTACTTGTCAGTCTTTTCCATGAATGTGATAACCTTTGCTAACAGAGTTTACCACCTGCTGAATGTGCCAGCAAAGGCATTACCTCTAACTGCTCAAGCTTCTTGATAGACTGCTGTTGCTTAGAATCGCTTTGGAGGCATGTGTCTGGATACCACACTTTAGACTGGGAAAACTCCCTAATTCAGCCCCACCTTTGTTTACCAAAATAAGTACCACAGAGTATGTACTTAAACAGTTTTAAATGAATTAGGAGGGATAGGTTGAGATTATGTTTAATATTCTCTCTTTGAACTTGTAAGATATTTAGGTAAAACTATTATAAGATGATTTCAATTCAAAATTATACAAATCAATAAAAGTTTAAGTAACAAAAAATATATATTTTATTAACTGGAAAAATTGACTCTCTAAACAATAATTTATTGAAAGACTTTAAATAACCAAATATACTAGGTTAATATTACCCCTCATATTATCATTTTTATGGTTTAGAAAATAATGATTTCTGTATTTCTCCACACATGATTGAAACTGAAATTTAATTGACAAATAGAATTTCTTAATATTTTCATTCCAGTTCTTGAGAGTCTCAGGAACTATTTTCTATTTTCTGTGTCAGAGTTGAATGATCAGTAAATTATCCTCTGTTGTTTTATCAGTTTTAAGAGATGTAATTGGTAATGGTGCTTAAAACTTATTGGAGTACAAAAATAATAAAGCAAAATATTATCAGAGAAAATAACAAAGTTCTTATTTCTATATATAATTGGTCTCTAATTCCTGCAATCTCATTTTAATTATGCTTGAGAATCTATGCCTTTCTCTCACTATATCCATTTTCTTGTTTTTACATACCCTTGTCTTGAGAGAACTGCAATTTCAACCAAACAAAAATATGGCTGAAAACTAGACTTTCAGGCTAGTTAAAGGTAAAAGATAAAAATAATGTGCTATAAAAGACATTGTGAGAATGGGGAATTTTTGCTAATCTATGTTTTGCCTAGAAAGTGCCAACAACTATTCTTTTTTAGAAACTGACATAAAATTGACCTTTATAAGTGAAATGAGCAAAAAAATCAATAAAACTTGTCAGCATCTATCTGAATATTAGGGTATAATAAAATATATGCATTCACTGCATTTTTAATTTAATATTGCCATTCCTTCCATTTTCATTTATTCTGTAAAAATGTAATATATTATTCACACACTTTCTAAGATAGCTTTCATAATTTAATGGTAATTCACTGCAGTCATTCAATAAGGCATAGTACTGCAATTATAATAATGGCAGTAATTTGTACATCTATATGCCATTGTGCTTGAGTCTAAAGGTGTACTCACTTGTCCAGACGTGGTAGCTAAATCGGCATGTGCAGAGGAGTCATGCAATGAGATGCTTGAGACCCATTTCCTTTCTCTGCTGGAAAAACCTATAGGGGAGAGATTGCACTTAAATCAAAATCTGTGGCACACACGAATACCATTAGCTTTACGTGAAAATCTAGCCATGAAAATAGAATGTGTTATTTGGAAACAGCAAAACAAAGAAATAATGACAAAAACTTTTCTTTTTCTATACACTTAATGAGTGCTTTGTTATTGTTTTGAAGTCATAATTCCTAAAGTAAATTTAACTAACCTACTAAAATGCTCTAGTAAGAGTTGTTTAAGGATGAGTATATTTTTTTCATTAGAGAAAGTATTAGAATTCTGAAACTCTGTTAAATGTATACTACAGCTGAACACCTAAGTAAATGTATCTTAGATCATGAGTCAATTGCTTACTGTAAGAGAAAGTAGTGACAAATAATGAAAGGAGGACGTTGAGAATGAGTGCTGTAATGTTGCATTTAATGGAAGTATCAATGGGAACTTATGGTTTTAAAATATATATGGGTGGATAGATTCAGAAATAAATATAAGAGTGTGTGACTACATGGGTTAGTATACATACAGTTATTATATTTAATTGTATAAATGTTAATTTCTTAGTTTGTATAATTGTACCATGGTTTTGCCACAAAACCATGTTTTGTTACCATGCTAACATAAAGGGGAATCAGGTGAAGTGAATATGGGACCTTGTGCTATTTGTACAATTTTTCTATAAGTGTAAATCTAAGATATAAAAAGAGATAAAAGTAGTGGAGGTTGATTTCAAGCCTAATAAGTCTTACTTCAATATTTATTCTCTTGTTAATATCAAAGTTGATTGTAATAACTAAAAGAACAGTCTGAAACTTAGGGATTAATTTTCATTTAGGCAAGAGCTCAATTTTGGGGTGTCACAGGTTAATTCTATAATAAAAGGTAAACTGAAAAGAACAAGGGAGGAGAGATTCAAAAAAGGACAGCTTTTTTTAATATCTTACCACTGAAGGAAGGGAACTCTAAATATATATATTCCTATATTCTTTGTAGGGTTAGAAGTTTAACCAGACTATAATAAATAATGCTATCTTTGTTGCTGTAACAATTTGAAAACAGCAGTCTCTCTTGAATACATAGTTTCATAGTTAAATACATTTTTAATAAATTATTATTTATATTTATTATAAACTTATTATAAAAATTTATTTAAAGTTTTATAGCATCTCTCAAGCATCCTTGATAACCTTTTTGAAAGTAAAGTTATATTACTTAGCATTTGTATTTCATTCTTCATATAAGTCCTTTCTAAACAGTAGGTTATTTATACATACAACCCTAAAGAGCAAAATAAAAACACTAAGGTAGGAATCTTAAAATACCTGTGCAGAGTCATAGAAGAGATGGTGTTCTAGTTCTAAGAGGGAACCAAATTTCCCTTTGCCTTTTAGCTTTTTCTACTTTCTCCCTACCGTGTTATTTTTCAATGGAGGGTTATGTGATGACATATATTTCATCACTGTATTCTCATTATTTTGAAATATTGATAATTAATAATAATTATTACCACAAAGCAGATAATTCTTTAGTGACAGGTCTAATGCAATATGTCTATGAAATGTGAAATTACAACCAAATTATTTTCTTCAGGTATGCATTTTTAGATGTGAAGGGTTGGAGATTTCATTATGGAAAAATGAATGTGAAATATTTCATCTCCTTAACTATAACATTAGATTACTGTTGTTCTCTACTAAAAGCCTTTTATTCATAATGAAAGAAAAAGTGGGTCAATATAATATTCAAATAAGTTTAATGGATACATGATTTTTAAAGTGCTTTGAACATATAAATTGCTCGTAAAATATCAGATTCTAGACCATATGTTATAATTTTTTCCATGTACAAATTTATAACAAGAAAAATACTAACATTTAGGGAGAATAGGAGGAAATTGTTTCCATGTCAAGAATTCTCATAGTAAAGACGTTAAGTGAGAGAGAGGGCTAGATAAACAAAATGATAATTTGCACACACAATAGTCCTAATTTAACATTAAATTTACATGGTGACAAAATAGACCTAATTTTTAACATTAAATTTAAATGAAATCTCATGATGTTAAAGGAATTATGAAAATTATTTGGCCAAGGCTGGGGATTTTCACCAATTTCAAGTGTAATAAAACACCCTACTTTGCAGAACAATACATAGAGGTAGCATGATGTAGCATATACTTTAGGAAAATTCACTCAATATCCATTCAGCCCTAGGTCCCAGATGTCTTCTATTATAAAAATTGCAACAGTGTTACCACTATTTCCCAATCTGCATTGTAGTTAGGAAAAGTCATGCAATATAGACCATTACACACATAGAAATAAGCAGGTGTTCCAATCTCCTTCTCCCTTCCTCCTACCTGGAAAATGGGTATAATGCATGGATAGTCAGCATCTATCCTGTGAACATGAGGACAAAGACCTTATGTAAAGAGAATACAATTGGATAAAGAAGAATTTGAGTCCTTAAAAGCATAATTAAGCTATCACAAATGCTATACTATGATATTCTTGATATATGAAAGAAAAAAAAATTCTTGATTGTTTAAGTCAATGGAGTATGTTTTTCCATTAGTTGCACCTGATTGTAATTCTCCCTGACACACATGACCTTAGGAGATAAAAAGTCCATGTCTGATTCATCTTTGCTTAAGAGTCCTTGGCACAGAGAAGATATGCAGGCATTGATAAGTGACTGTCAATGTAGGGTGTTGGCAATAGAGGCAACAGGGCTCTTCCAGAGGGAACCAAGTACTTGGCACTTTACCCAGTTAAAATTCAAGCACAGGAATAAATGAGGGACTTATTCATTTATTTGGCACTATATTATTAGCACAATGCTATAGCAAGAGTCAGCAACCTAAGGCCAGAAAGCTTGTTTTAGTGAGTAAAATTTTTATTGGATATAACCATGTTTGTTCATTTACTTGTTGCCTATGGCTGCTATGATGCTACAACAGCAGAACTGAGTAATTGTGATAGAGATCCTATGGCCACAAATACTAAAATGCTGCATACTGCTTATCCCTTTAAAAACACAGTTTGACAACCACTGAGCTAGAGAAAAGGAGTGAACAAAATGAAGAAGAAATGATTCCAGCCCTTCAGGAGTTTAAGTTTAGAGCAGTAAGCAGAAACGCCAATGGACACTTTCTATATATATATTAATGCTAAGATAGATAGATGCACTAGTGATGTGAGACCACATGCAAAATTTACTGTCTGAATCTGATATTTAACAAAGGACGCCTGGAGGAGAAGTCTTCTGAACTGCAGGAAGAATAGTAATACTAAAAATGGTGGAAAGTGAGTTTCTTGGAGAGAGAAAATGAGGAGAGAGGCACAAAACAGGACAAAGTGAACAGGAAATTATAAGCATTTTGTATTTTAGCATGGAATTTATGAAGTGTGAAATATGAGGGGATGAAGATGGAGACAGAGGCTATGCCCTCAAGAGCCCTATATAGTTATGCCTAGAAACTTGGAATTTATCCCGAAAGTAATTTGAACTAGTTAAAATTTTAGCAAAATTTTTTTGGCTGCAGAGAAGATTGATTTATTACTCTTTATTGGAGGATGCAGAGTCAAGATAAGAGACAGGCAAAGGAATGGAAGAAGTGGGATAGCTTATGGCTGAATTTTGTTTCTAATCTATCATTCTTGTTCACTTTCTTCATTTTTGTATCCCAAATATCCAACACTGTATTGGATATATTAGGGACACAATATTTTTTGTTTAACTGAATTGATAAAGAAACAAAGTTAGTTACTAAGTAATACAGGAAGCAGTAAAAGTAATTTTAAGAAGCTCTGTTTAGTAGAAAGTAATGTGAATTGAAGGAATAGTGTGGGATTCTGAGTGTTAGAAAGAGTTCAACTTCTAAGCATCATTCTTGGTAACAGTGGCTATCTGATTACTCATACGTGGTACTTCTTCACTGGAGTCTGAAAATGTAATAATTGTTGTGATACCAAGGTAAAAAAATATTTAGTATTCTCAAAATCTATAATAGGAAATATTGATGTAAGATGAAGAAGTTTTTTTTTCCAAGTCACACATTTAGAAGTAAAAACCAGAAATGTGAACTCTGATTTGCTACTCTAAATCGAATAATGCTGCTTACTAATTAGTGGAGCACATTGGATTGTAAGGAAGAATCAGCTAATATAGCATCATATCCATGGGGGATTTACACTTCACATAAAACAGATATAATAAAAATATGCATTTCTCTGATGCTTAGTGCCATTGAGCATCTTCTCATATGGCTATTGGTCATTTGTATGTCTTCTTTGGAAAATGGTCTATTTAGGTCCTCTGCCCATTTTTTAATTGGGTCATTTGGTTTCGTGATGTTGAATTGTGTGAGTTCTTTGCATATATTGGATATTAACTCTTTTTTTTAACATCTTTATTGGAGTATAATTGCTTTACAATGGTGTGCTAGTTTCTGCTTTATAACAAAATGAATCAGTTATACATATACACATGTTCCCATATCTCTTCCCTCTTGTCCCTCCCTCCCACCCTGCCTATCCCGTGGTCATAAAGTACGGAGCTGATCTCCCTGTGCTATGCGGCTGCTTCCCACTAGCTATCTATTCTACGTTTGGTAGTGTATATATGTCCATGTCACTCTCTCACTTTGTCACAGCCTACAATCCCCCCTCCCCACATCCTCAAGTCCATTCTCTAGTAGGTCTGCGTCTCCCTTCCCATCTTACCCCTAGGTTCTTTTCCATACTGTTCTCCATAGTGGCTGTATCAATTTACATTCCCACCAGCAGTGCAAGGGTGTTCCCTTTTCTCCACACCCACTCCAGCATTTATTATTTCTAGATTTTTTTGATGATGGCCATTCTGACCAGTGTGAGATGATATCTCATTGTAGTTTTTATTTGAATTTCTCTAATGATTAATGATGTTGAGCATTCTTTCATGTGTTTGTTGGCAATCTGTATATCTTCTTTGGAGAAATGTCTATTTAGGTCTTCAGAGCATTTTTGGGTTGCTTGTTTTTTTGATATTGAGCTGCATGAGCTGCTGGTAAATTTTGGAGATTAATCCTTTGTCAGTTGCTTCATTTGCAAATATTTTCTCCC
>NC_041221.1:104126753-104149197 GCF_002837175.3 Physeter macrocephalus
GCATCTTTAGTATTCTCTATGT
Organism: Physeter macrocephalus; assembly: GCF_002837175.3. Lineage (NCBI taxonomy): Eukaryota > Metazoa > Chordata > Mammalia > Artiodactyla > Physeteridae > Physeter > Physeter macrocephalus. The sequence continues at coordinate 104,126,776 of NC_041221.1, forward strand.
ATAGTATCATGTCATCTGCAAACAGTGACAGCTTTACTTCTTCTTTTCCTATTTGGATTCCTTTTATTTCTTTTTCTTCTCTGATTGCTGTGTCTAGTACTTCCAAAACTATGTTGAATAAGAGTGGTGAGAGTGGGCAACCTTGTCTTGTTCCTGATCTTAGTGGAAATGGTTTCAGTTTTTCACCATTGAGAACAATGCTGGCTGTGTTTTTGTCATATATGGCCTTTATTATGTTGAGGAAAGTTCCCTCTATGCCTACTTTCTGCAGGGTTTTTATCATAAATGGGTGTTGAATTTTGTCAAAAGCTTTCTCTGCATCTATTGAGATGATCATATGGTTTTTCTCCTTCAGTTTGTTGATGTGGTGTATCATGTTGATTGATTTGCGTATATTGAAGAATCCTTGCATTCCTGGGATAAACCCCACTTGATCATGGTGTATGATCCTTTTAATGTGCTGTTGGATTCTGTTTGCTAGTATTTTGTTGAGGATTTTTGCATCTATGTTCATCAGTGATATTGGCCTGTAGTTTTCTTTCTTTGTGATGTCTTTGTCTGGTTTTGGTATCAGGGTGATGGTGGCCTCATAGAATGAGTTTGGGAGTGTTCCTCCCTCTGCTATCTTTTGGAAGAGTTTGAGAAGGATATGTGTTAGCTCTTCTCTAAATGATAGAATTTGCCAGTGAAGCCATCTGGTGCTGGGCTTTTGTTTGTTGGAAGATTTTTAATCACAGTTTCAATTTCAGTGCTTGTGATTTGTCTGTTCATATTTTCTATTTCTTCCTGATTCAGTCTTGGCAGGTTGTGCATTTCTAAGAATTTGTTCATTTCTTCCTGGTTTTCCATTTTATTGGCATAGAGTTGCTTGTAGTACTCTCTCCTGACCTTTTGTATTTCTGCAGTGTCAATTGTTACTTCTCCTTTTTCATTTCTAATCCTATTGATTTGAGCATTCTCCCTTTTTCTTTGATGAGTCTGGCTAATGGTTTGTCAATTTTGTTTATCTTCTAATAGAACCAGCTTTTAGTTTTATTTATCTTTGCTATCATTTCCTTCATTTCATTTTCATTTATTTCTGATCTGATCTTTATGATTTCTTTCCTTCTGCTAACTTTGGGGTTTTTTGTTGTTTTTTCTCTAAATTCTTTTACGTCTCCTTTTTCATTTCTAATTCTATTGATTTGAGTCTTCTCCCTTTTATTCTTGATGAGTCTGGCTAATGGTTTATCAATTTTATTTATCTTCTCAAAGAACCAGCTTTTAGTTTTATTGATCTTTGCTATTGTTTCCTTCATTTCTTTTTCATTTATTTCTGATCTGATCTTTATGATTTCTTTCCTTCTGCTAAATTTGGGGTTTTTTTGTTCTTCTTTCTCTAGTTGCTTTAGGTGCAAAGTTAGGTTGTTTATACGAGATGTTTCCTGTTTCTTAAGGTAGGATTGTATTGCTATAAACTTCCCTCTTAGAACTGCTTTTGCTGCATCCCATAGGTTTTGGGTCGTCGTGTCTCCATTGTCATTTGTTTCTAAGTATTTTTTGATTTCCTCTTTGATTTCTTCAGTGATCACTTCGTTATTAAGTAGTGTATTGTTTAGCCTCCATGTGTTTGTATTTTTTATAGATCTTTTCCTGTAATTGATATCTAGTCTCATAGTGTTGTGGTCAGAAAAGATACTTGATATGATTTCAATTTTCTTAAATTTGCCAAGGCTAGATTTGTGACCCAATATATGATCTATCCTGGAGAATGTTCCATGAGCACTTGAGAAAAATGTGTATTCTGTTGTTTTTGGATGGAATGTCCTATAAATATCAATTAAGTCCATCTTGTGTAATGTATCATTTAAAGCTTGTGTTTCCTTATTTATTTTCATTTTGGATGATCTGTCCATTGGTGAAAGTGGGTTGTTAAAGTCCCCTACTATGATTGTGTTACTGTCGATTTTCCCTTTTATGGCTGTTAGTATTTGCCTTATGTATTGAGGTGCTCCTATGTTGGGTGCATAAATATTTACAATTGTTATATCTTCTTCTTTGATCGACTCTTTGATCATTATGTAGTGTCCTTCTCTGCCTCTTGTAATAGTCTTTATTTTACAGTCCATTTTGTCTGATATGAGAATTGCTACTCCAGCTTTCTTTTGATTTCCATTTGCATGTAATATCTTTTTCCATCCCCTCACTTTCAGTCTGTATGTGTCCCTAGGTCTGAAGTGGGTCTCTTGTAGACAGTATATATATGGGTCTTGTTTTTGTATCCATTCAGCCAGTCTGTGTCTTTTGGTGGGAGCATTTAATCTATTTACATTTAAGGTAATTATCAATATGTATGTTACTATTCCCATTTTCTTACTTGTTTTACATTTGTTATTGTAGGTCTTCTCCTTCTCTTGCATTTCTTGCCTAGCGAAGTTCCTTTAGCATTTGTTGTAAAGCTGGTTTGGTGGTGCTGAACTCTCTCAGCTTTTGCGTGTCTGTAAAGGTTTTAATTTCTCCATCAAATCTGAATGAGATCCTTGCTGGGTAGAGTAATCTTGGTTGTTCTTGGTTTTTCTCCTTCATCATCCTTTTTCTCCTTCATCACTTTAAATATGTCCTGCCACTCCCTTCTGGCTTGCAGAGTTTCTGCTGAAAGATCAGCTGTTAACCTTATGGGGATTCCCTTATGTGTTATTTGTTGTTTTTCCCTTGCTGCTTTTAATATGTTTTCTTTGTATTTAATTTTTGACAGTTTGATTATTATGTGTCTTGGCGTGTTTATCCTTGGGTTTATCCTGTATGGGACTCTCTGTGCTTCCTGGACTTGATTGACTATTTCCTTTCCTATATTAGGGAAGTTTTCAACTATAATCTCTTCAAATATTTTCCCAGTCCCTTTCTTTTTCTCTTCTTCTTCTGGGACCCCTATAATTCGAATGTTGGTGCATTTAATGTTGTCCCAGAAGTCTCTGAGACTGTCCTCAATTCTTTTCATACTTTTTTCTTTATTCTGCTTGTTCGTGCATTTAATGTTGTCCCAGAGGTCTCTGAGACTGTCCTCAGTTCTTTTCATTCTTTTTTCTTTATTCTGCTCTGCAGTAGTTATTTCCACTATTTTATCTTCCAGGTCACTTATCCATTCTTCTGCCTCAGTTATTCTGCTATTGATCCCTTCTAGAGAAGTTTTAATTTCATTTATTGTGTTCTTCATCATTGCTTCTTTCCTCTTTAATTCTTCTAGGTCCTTGTTAAATGTTTCTTGCATTTTCTTTATTCTATTTCTAAGATTTTGGATCATCTTTATTATCATTATTCTGAATTCGTTTTCAGATAGACCACCAATTTCCTCTTCATTTGTTAGGTCTGGTGGGTTTTTATCTTGCTCCTTCATCTGCTGTGTGTTTTTCTGTCTTCTCATTTTGCTTATCTTACTGTTTTTGGGGTCTCCTTTTTGCAGGCTGCAGGTTCATAGTTCCCGTTGTTTTTGGGGTCTGTCCCCAGTGGCTAAAATTGGTTCGGTGGGTTGTGTAGGCTTCCTGGTGGAGGGGACTAGTGCCTGTGTTCTGGTGGATGAGGCTGGATCTTGTCTTTCAGGTGGGCAAGTCCACGTCTGGTGGTGTGTTTTGGGGTGTCTGTGGCCTTATTATATTTTTAGGTAGCCTCTCTGCTAAGGGGTGGGGTTGTGTTCCTGCGATGCTAGTTGTTTGGCATAGGGTGTCCAGCACTGTAGCTTGCTGGTCGTTGAGTGAAGTTGGGTGTTGGTGTTGAGATGGAGATCTCTGGGAGATTTTTGCCATTTGATATTACGTGGAGCTTGGAGGTCTCTTGTGGACCTGTGTCCTGAATTTGGCTCTCCCACCTCAGAGGCACAGCACTGACTCCTGGCTGCAGCACCAAGAGCCTTTCATCCAGACAGCTCAGAATAAAAGGGAGGAAAAATAGAAAGAAAGAAAAAGAAAGAAAGAAAGAAAGAAAGAAAGAAAGAGAAAGAAAGAAAGAAAGGATAAAATAAAATAAAGTAAGATAAAATAAAATAAAGTTATTGAAATAAAAAATAATTATTAAGAAAAAAAAATTTTTTTAAGTAAAAAAAAAAAAAACAAAAAACGGACAGATAGAACTCTAGGACAAATGGTGAAAGCAAACCTATACAGACGAAATCTCACACAGAAGCATACACATATACACTCACAAAAAGAGGAAAAGGGGAAAAAATAATATCTCTTGCTCTCAAAGTCCACCTCCTCAATTTAGGATGATTCATTGTCTATTCAGGTTTTCCACTGATACAGGGTACATCAAGTTGATTGTGGAGATTTAATCCACTGCTCCTGAGGCTGCTGGGAGAGATTTACCTTTCTCTTCTTTGTTCACACAGCTCCTGGGTTTCAGCTTTGGATTTGGCCCCGCTTCTGCGTACAGGTCGCCGGAGGGTGTCTGTTCTTCACTCAGACAGGATGGGGTTAAAGGAGCAGCTGCTTCAGGGTCTCTGGCTCACTCAGGCCGGGGGGAGGGAGGGGCACGGAGTGCGGGGCAAGCCTGCGGTGGCAGAGGCCGGCGTGACGTTGCACCAGCCTGAGGTGTGCTGTGCGTTCTCCCAGGGAAGTTGTCCCTGGATCACGGGACCCTGGCAGTGACAGGCTGCACAGGCTCCCAGGACGGGAGGTGTGGATAGTGATCTGTGCTCGCACACAGGCTTCTTGGTGGCGGCAGCAGTGGCCTTAGCGTCTCATGCCCGTATCTGGGGTCCATGCTGATAGCCGCAGCTCGCTCCCATCTCTGGAGCTCCTTTAAGCAGTGCTCTTAATCCCCTCTCCTCGCGCACCAGGAAACAAAGAGGGAAGAAAAAGTTTCTTGCCTCTTCGGCAGGTCCAGACTTTTTCCCGGACTCCCTCCTGGCTAGCTGTGGCGCACTAACCCCTTCAGGCTATGTTCACGCTGCCAGTCCTCTCCTTGTGATCTGACCGAAGCCCAAGCCTCAGCTCCCAGCCCCTGCCCGCCCCATCGGGTGAGCAGACATCCTCTCGGGCTGGTGATTGCCGGTCGGCAGCGATCCTCTGTGCGGTAAGCTCTCCGCTTTGCCATCTGCAGCACCCCTGTTGCTGTGCACTCCTCCACGACTCTGAAGCTTCCCCGCTCGCCCACCCTGGCGGGTGAGCAGACAAGCCTCTCGGGCTGGTGAGTGCTGGTCGGCACCGATCATCTGTGAGGGAATCTCCCCGCTTTGCCCTCCACACCCCTGTTGCTGCGCTCTCTGCGTGGTTCCAAAGCTTCCCCCCTCCGCCACCCGCAGTCTCCGCCTGCGAAGGGGCTTCTAGTGTGCGGAAACCTTTCCTCCTTCACAGCTCCATCCCCCTGGTGCAGGTCCTGACCCTATTCTTTTGTCTCTGTTTATTCTTTTTTCTTTTGCCCTACCCAGGTACATGGGGAGTTTCTTGCCTTTTGGGAGGTCTGAGGTCTTCTGCCAGCGTTCAGTGGGTGTTCTACAGGAGTTGTTCCACGTGTAGATGTATTTCTGATGTATCTGTGGGGAGGAAGGTGATCTCCGCGTGTTAGTCTTCTGCCATCTTCCCAGCTCTCTGGATATTAACTCTTTATCAGATGTACCATTTCCAATATCCTCTCCATCAATGAAATATGATTCAGCCATGAGAAAGAAGGAAATTGTACCATTTGTGACAACATGGATGAAACTGGAGGACATTATTCTAAGTGAAACACATCAGACAGAGAAAGACACATACTGTATGATCTCAATTATATGTGAAATCTAAAAAAAATGCTGAATTCATAAAAGCAGATAGTAGAACAGTGGTTACCAGGGACTAGGAGCATGGGGGAAATGTGGACATGTTGCTCAAATGGTAAATATTTGCAGTTATGGAGGATGGATAAATCTAAAGAGCTAATGTACAGACATGACTGTACTTAAAAATACTGTACTGAATACTGAAAATATGCTCAGAAGTGTACATTTCAAGTGGACTTGTCACAAACACATAAAATGGTAACTGTGTGAGGAGATGATACGTCAATTATCTTAACTGTGGTAATCATTTAACTATATATATATATATATATATATATATCTCAAACCAACATGTTGTACAACTTACATATACAATTTTTATTTAAAATGAAAAACAGAAAACAAGGAGCTCTTGTAATTGAAAAATAAATGCATTGTACTTGGAAATTTTAAATGTATCTGCCCCAAATCCTGATTCTACCCTACTGAAAATAATGAATGTAGAAATGATAAGCCTGAACTTGAAGACTTGTCATAAGCTAGCAAAACTGCTTTCAGATACTAAAGTTTTTCTACACCAAAGATTTTCAAATAAATGCAAATTTTATAGGAAGCAAATACTGGAGTGATAAAAGAGGAGGTTCTAAGAGGAAAGAGTGTATCGTATTCTGAGACAGCTTAGTATTACCTGTAATACGTAGGAGGAAAAAGTTAAACAATGTGAGAGGGACTTCCCTGTGCAGTGGTTAAGACTTTGCCTTCCAGTGCAGGGGGTGCAGGTTCAATCCCTTGTCGGGGGGCTAAGATTCCACATGCCTCACTGCCAAAAATCCAAAACATAAAACAGAAGCTATATTGTAACAAATTCAATAAAGACTTTAAAAATAGTCCACATCAAAAAAATCTTTAAATAAAAACAATGAAAGAATATTGAAAATGCAAATAAATGTGTCAAGGTCTCAGAAAAATGACACAATAAAATTACTATCCAACATGTAAACTAGAAGAAAGATTTACTTATTTATATTTCCAAATGCCAATTCTCTAGACAGGAAGGGACTTTGACAACTTGTCTAGTCTTCTGCCTATTCACAAGTCTTTAGATCAAAATAGAATATTCATTTTGGTTACCTGGATTGATACTTTAATATAGTAAAGAAATAGAAAATTAGGTTGGACGAGACAAAGAACTGAGAATGTCTGTACACAATATTTTTCAATAACCTTGGTTAAAAGAATTGTGTAAAATTACTCAAATTTCAGGATTAGTTATTGGGATAGCATGAAAGTGATACAGATAACTGATCCAAAAAGCACAATGCATTTGTGGTGTGAAATTCTACACAGAGATCCCTTCAAGACTCTGATGACTTGTTACGCATGATCAAAATTACTGGAGCCTGGGCATCAGAATGAACACTTTCAGAAATATTACTTTGCATTCTACTCTTATAATAGAGTTCACTGGAGTTAATGAAACAGGATTAATTAAAGACACAGAGTCTAGGTAATAGAAGTTTTATACTTGTATTTGTGAATATTGAGTGAAAGTACAATTATTATTATAATTTGGTGAGATGTTTTTTCACTTTCAGTTTTTGTTGCAGGACTTCATGATTCATTTTAAGTGTTCTAAGAAATGTTCCAAGTTCCACTGTTATCGAAGATGCTTTCTTTTTTTAAAAAAAAGCAGCAATATAATTTGGATCAGTTTTATATTCTGACTACATATGGGGAAATAGAAAAGTATTATGTGATCTTCAGGAACTTCTCTAGTACATTTAGAACTCAGTACTCTGAGTTGAGTGGATTTTATTATTATTATTTCCTCTTTTTTATATTTTTCATTTTACATTTCTTTACGTAGATGTACCTACACTCATCTTAAAAATACTAAAAGCCTGAAATTAAATGAGAAGAAAAAATGGGAGGGAAAATCCACACAGGGAAAGGGAAGGGGAACCAAGACAAAATTTATCCCTAGTTGTGACTTTCTCCAACCACAGTTTATATCCCTAACTCTGGACCCTTGTTTCCTTCAATGCATCATGTATGTCACAGTCATTCTACTGTTTCTTAAGCTTCTCTGTAGTGAAAGGTGTCCTGCCTAATAAGTATTTTCCATAGACTATCCAAATAAATGAAATAAATAAATAAATCAAAGAATAATCCTTTTAATATTATATGCAATAGCTGGAAGGAAGGAAAGAAGAAAGAGAGAGGGAAGGAGGAAGAAAGGGAGAAGAGTGAATAAGGAGAGAATCTGGCAACTCACTATAATTATTCCTTCATTTACATCTTTGAAAAAGTGAAATCCATATAGTTCCTCTTTTCTTCTAAAATTTTACCTGCTTAGTTTTTCCATCCCTCTTTATGATGACTTCATTACTACAGCCTTTCATTTCTCTATTCTCTGCTATCTGTCAACATTGATATTAGACCCCATTAATATCCTTTCCAATTGCTTTAAACCAAAAAAGAGATTGGAGAATTTATTTCGGTTTCCCTCTAATGCTAGAAAATGTGTGAACACAGAGTGGTCACTTAAATATCACATTAATTTTCTATTTCATGCCCCTTTTTTTTTCTTGAGAAGTGAATCATATAGGTCCCCATTACATCCAATGGTTTAATTACCAATATTCATCTATCAAGTAGCTTAGGGTTGTAATTATTAGCAAAACTGCCATACTGTGTTTTTTTCAATCCTCATACTCACTCTTGTGAAAGTAATTTGCTCTTACAACCAGGTACAAACAATAATTCAAGATCAAGATCTTAAATGGATCACCATTTCAGTCATATAATACCCTAGGCAAATTTGTCCTTTGGGATATTAAAAAAAAAGTAAACTTTCTATTTATAAATCTCACTGAAGTCTATATTTTTCAGACCACTTCTTGTTGATAGGCTTGTCAGTTGATTTTGTCACAAGTTTGAAGACTACTACATCGTTTAAATATCATTGTGGTGGGTCTTAAATATTCAAAGGTAAATCGACCAGTCTAACTGCTTCACTTTTACCTCTGTCTTCAAGATAGACTCACAGACCTGTCTGAAATTATTTAGTTCATTGTGTGCAAATACACTGGACGATCTTCCTAGTATATTACAACAGAGAAAGCAATTGAAATGATACAAAGTGATTTTACTCACTCAAAACTTTGGTTTAAAGAAATAGGTATTGATTTTTTATATATAAAAATCTTAATACTTTTTGAATCTGAGTATAATGATTTATAAACATGCAGTCAGTTTATATAAAATGAATAACGTGTCACTCAATAACTAAATATGTTATGTTTTATCAAGATCTTTGCATTTAATATACACTAAAATATTTATTATATCTTTAATAGTTTTGTCCTTGCTCTGGCACTGAAAACCTCACAAAATATTATCAGTACAGAAAGAGTAGACCAATTGTGATTATAAATATAATATTCTAGTACACTGCATTATGTTCTTTTTAAAAGAGAGATTAAGGTAGAAATGAGTGATGCTAAAATAAGTAGTCTTAGCAATTATAGGTAGTCACTCTTGTAGCATTAACTGTTAGTTATTCATGTTCCAACATTTATAAAAAGAGTTGCTGCTAAAAAGATGTTGTCCATCCAGGGAGAGCATTTTCCAATCCTACCCCATTCCTATCTCCTTTGAATGTAGGTCGGACTATGTAACTAGTTCCCTGGGAAAGCATCGGAGTGGAAATGACAAGTAGCACTAAAGCACACTTTCAGGAGCACTAAAGTAGCAATTTCAGTGGCACTAAAGCAAACTTCTTTTAGGAGGTCCTAATAAATGATAAAAGCATACAGTGCAAGGATACTGGATCCCTGATTTACCATATGGAGAAAAACTTCGTGCTGAACAAGGAAAACCATATTTAATTACTGCGAGAGTGAAATATAAACCTCTATTGTATAAATCAACTGAAATGTTGGGGTTTGTTTTATGGAGCAGGTAGCATAGTTTTAAAAATCACATACATATTTCTACCACTGCAATTTCCATAAAGTTCAATAAAGCACAAAATTAATTTAGAATGTTCTGAATGGTTATTGAATAAACTCCTGCACAGAGTACTGATAAACTGAGAAAAGAAGTATGTCCTTCTCAAATTAATAACTAAATAGTGAAATATTAGAGGCATTCACATAATCACCAAGTATTGTAATTCATATTATCTCAACATTACATAAAATTACCCTGTAAATATAGACAATTTAGTAATAAGGAAATAGAATTATAGCATTTAATCATTATAAGAATACAGACATATCATTCTGTCTTGGTAATACAATTGAACAACAATAAAAAAATAAAATGATTAAATTACAAACATCATAGGATGTATTGACTGTTCAGTAAATTGACCAGACACAACAAGTGTTAAAAAGGTAATAGTATTAATACTCAAGCAATAATAAATTAAAGACAGTAAAATAAAAGCAATTATTTTATGGAATATTATTAATAACATATGTAGATAAATTATATGAAAATAATCATAAAATTATACTTAATTTTTTGAAAAGTGTCCAAAAAGTCACAAGCTCATGTTGGAGACACAAGATTTGAGACAAATGAATGAAACTGTTCATAGTGTATATAGGATAGTATACATTTTTGCTGAATTTTATTTAACATATAGATTGAATTCATTAATCTAATTTATGACTTAATGCTATTTCTTGCATGACTATAAAAGTCCTTACATAAATTATAGGATACTTTTGTATTAAATTTTCTTGCATTTATTGGTATGTAAGATTTGCCTATAGATTTATTTTCTATGTCAGGAATCTGTGTCAGGTTTTAGTATTAGCATTAAATGTCCCTCATAAAATAAAGAGTATACTTAATTATATATTATTTAAAATAATATAACAATAAAATGTCATTTAAAGTTTTAAATAATTCACTAATTTATGTGTGTCCAGATGTTTTTTGAGATAATGTCCAGATGTTTTTTCCTTTATTTTTTCCCTTAAATAATTAGCTAATGACAAGTTAGAATTAAGTAAATTTATTCATTTGCATTTTAAAAACATTTCACAATCTACTTGACTTGTATGAGTTTAATATTCTCTTACATTGTACTAAACTGTATAATTATTGTTATTTCCCTTTATAACTGGTGATTTATTTTGATAGTAGGTCATTTGAGGCATGAGTTCAAAACTGTGATGAGTACTGTATCCTTCTTTATCATTTTAATGATTCTTTTCCCCCAATTCTATTTCACCTGCTATTAATATTACCAATACTATATATTGTTGCATTTGATTTTACATGAAATATTAATATTCTTTTTTATGTACAACTTGTTCTCACATTTAGATTAATCTTTTTATTTTCATTATTAATTTCTTATTAAAGTAAACATAGTTTTGGAAGTTCTAGCTATGGCAATCAGAGAAGAAAATATAAATAAATAAAGGGAATCCAAACTGGAAAAGAAGCAAAACTGTCACTGTTTGCAGATGATATGATACTATACATAGAAAATCCTAAAATGCTATCAGAAAGCTACTAGAGCTAATCAATGAATTCAGTAAAGTTGCAGGATACAAAATAAATACACAGAAATCTGTTGCATTTCTATACACTAACAATGAAAGATCAGAAAGAGAAGTTCAAGAAACAATCCCATTTATCATTGCATCAAAAAGAATAACATACTTAGGAATAAACCTACCTAAGGAGGCAAAAGACCTATACTCAGAAAACTACTGAGTTGGCCAAAAATCTCGTTCAGGTTTTTCCATAAGATGTTATGGAAAACATGAACAAACATTTTGGCCAACCCATTATAAGCCACCAATCAAAGAAATCGAAGATGATACAAACATATGGAAAGATATACCATGTTCTTGGATTGGAAGAATCAATATTGTCAAAACGACTATACTACTACCCAAGGCAGTCTAAGATTCAGTGCAATCCCTATCAACTTACCAATGACATTTTTCACAGAACTAGAGACAAAAATCTTAAAATTTGGAGACACAAAAGACCCTGAATAGCCAAAGCAATCTTGAGAAAGAAAACCAGAGCTGGAAGAATCAGGCTCCCTAACTTCAGACTATGCTACAAAGCTACATTCATCAAAAGAGTATGGCACTGGTGCAAAAACAGACATATAGATCAATGGAAGAGGATATAAAGCCCATAAATAAACCTACACACCTATGGTCCATTAATCTATGACAAAGGAGTCAAGAATATACAATGGAGAAAAGACTGTCTCTTCAATAATTAGTGCTGGGAAAACTGAAGAGCTACATGTAAAAATAATGAAATTAGAACATTCTTTAACACTATACAGAAAAATAAACTCAAAATGGATTAAAAACCTAAATGTAAGACTAAATAGCATACAACACTTAAAGGAAAATATAGGCAGAACACTCTTTGACATAAATCTCAGCAATATGTGTCTCAATCCATCTCCTAGAGTAATGGAAATAAAAACAAAAATTTGAAAATGGGACCTAATTAAACTCAAAACCTTTGCACAGCAAAGGAAACCATAAACAAAATGAAAAGACAACCCACAGAATGGGGGGAAATATTTGCAAACAATGAGACTGACAAGGGATTAATCTCCAAAATTACAAGAAGCTCATGCAGTTCAATATCAAAAAAAACAAACAACCCAATCAAAAATGGGCAGAAGACCTAAACAGACACTTCTCCAAAGAAGACATACAGATGGCCAATAGGAACATGAAAAGATGCTCAACATCGCTAATTATTAGAGAAATACAAATCAAAACTACAATGAGTTATCACCTCACACCAGTCAGAATGGCTGTCATCAAAAAGTCTACAAACAATAAATGCTGGAGAGGGTGTGGAGAAAAGCGAACCCTCCCACACTGTTGGTGGGGATGTAAATTGATAGAGCCACCATGGAGAACAGTATGGAGGTTCCTAAGAAACTAAAAACAGAGCTACCATATTATCCAGAAATCCCACTCCTGGGCATATATCCAGAGAAAACAGTGGTTTGAAAGAATGCAAGCACTCCAGTGTTCACTGCAGTGCTGTTTACAGTAGCCAAGAAAAGGGAGCAACCTAAATGTCCAACAACAGATGAATGGATAAAGAAGATGTGGTACATATATACAATGGAAGATTACTCAGCCATTAAAAATGATGAAATAATGTCATTTACAGCAACATGGATGGAACTGGAGATTATCATACTAAGTGAAGTAAGTCAGACAGAGAAAGACAAATATCATATGATATTGCTTATATGTGGAATCTAAAAAAAATAATACAAACGAACTTATTTACAAAATAGAAACAGACTCACAGACTTTGAGAACTTATGGTTACTGGGGGAAGGGCCAGGAGGATAGATTGGGAGTGTGGAATTGAAATGTAAGCACTGCTATATTTAAAATAGATAACCATCAAGGACCTACTGTATAGAACAGGGAACTCTGCTCAATACTCTGTAATAACCTAAGTGGGAAAAGAATTTGAAAAGAATAGATACATGTATATGTATAACTGAATCATTCTACTATACCCCTGAAACTAATAGAGCATTGTTAATCAACTATACTCCAACATAAAATTTTTAAAAAACCTTATAAAACGTATAATTAACCATTTCAAATTGTACAATTCAGTGGTATTTAGTATATTCACAACATTGTCTAGTTTCAAAACTTTTCATCACCTCAGTAAAACACCCTGTACATATTAAGTAATCACTCTTCATTTCTCTTTCCACCCATCCCCTGGTAATCTCTAAACTGCTTTCAGTCTCTATGGATTTGCCTATTCTGAATATATTACATAAAAGAATAATACAATTTGTGACCTTTTGTGTCTGGATTCCTTTACTTAACAAAATGCTTTCATGTTTCATCCTCATTGTAGCATGTGTCAATACTTTGTTCCTTGTGATGGCTGAATAATATGCCATTGTCTGAACAACACAGATGTATATCACAATGTATTTATTCAGCCATCAACTGATGAATATTGTCTCTACCTTTTGATTACCATCAATAATGCTGCTATAAACGTTCCAGTACAAGTCTCAGTGTGGACATATATTTTCATTTCTCTTGGGTCTAAATCTTGGAGTGGGATTGCTATGTCATATGCTATTTCTATGCTTAACTTTTTGAGACGCTACCAAAATGTTTTCCACAGTGGATGCTCCATTTTACAATCCCACTAGCCATGTACTGGGATTGCTATTTCTCTACATCTTTGCCAATGCTTGTTATTTTCACTTTTTGATTAAAGCCATCCCAGAGGGTGTAAAGTGATATCTCATTGTGGTTTTGATTTGCATTTCCATAATACCCAATGATCTTAAACATTTTTTCATGCTCTTGGCCATATATGTATCTTCTTTGGAGAAATATCTGTCCAGGTCCTTTATACATTGTTTAATAGGGTTGTCTTATTATTTTTTTGTGTGTGTGTGGTACGCAGGCCTCTCACTGTTGTGGCCTCTCCCGTTGTGGAGCACAGGCTCTGGACGCGCAGGCTCAGCAACCATGGCTCATGGGCCCAGCCGCTCCGTGGCATGTGGGATCTTCCCGGACTGGGGCACGAACCCGTGTCCCCTGCATTGGCAGGCGGACTCGCAACCACTGCGCCACCAGGGAAGCCCAGGGTTGTCTTTTTTTGACGAGTTGTAAGGGTTCTTTATATAGTCTGGATACTAAACTTTTATGAAATGTACAATTTGAAAATAGTTTCTCCCGTTCTGTCAGTTATGTTTTCACTTTCTTCATAATGTCCTTTGATGTATAAAAATTTTAGTTTTTATGAAGTACAATTTATTTTTTCTTTGGTTCTTTGTGGTTTTGGTGTCAAATCTAAAAACTCATTGCCAGATTCTCAGTGATAAAATTTATCCCTAGCTTCTTCTAATAGTTTGTTATAATTTTAACTCATATTTTTTTGTGATTCGTTTTGAGTTTTTCCTATGGAGTGAGATTAAGGTCCATTTTTTTTTCTTTTTTATGATTATTCACTTATTATAGCACTATTTTTTGTTGAAGAGACAAATCCTTCCCCTAGTAAATGATCTTGGTTCTCTTGTCAAAATTCAATGGACCACAGATGTATTTCTGGACTCTCAATTTTATTCTACTAGTCTTTATGTATGCCAACAACAATACCACACTGCTTTCATTACAGTAGCTTTGCAATAAGCTTTGAAATCAGGAAGTGTGGGTCATCTGACTGTGTTTTATGCCAATATTGTTTTGGTTACCCAAGGCCCCTTGTAGTTTCATATGAATGCAAGTATCCAGCTTTTCCATTTTTGCAAAATACACCATTGGAATTTTGATAGAGATTGCATTGAATCTGTAGGTAGTTTGGGGTATATTCCCATCTTAATAATATTAAGACTTCTATTCCATGAACATGGGATGTCTTTCAACATGGACTGCTTTCAACAATGATTTGTAGCTTTCAGTGTACAAGCATCTTACCTCCTTGGTTAAATTTATTCCTAAGCACTGTATTTTTTTGGATGCTACTATAAATGAAATTTTTAATCTTTATTTCCTTTTCAGTATTTCATTGACAGTGTATAGGAAAACAACTGACCCTTCAACTTTGCAGAATCTGATTATTAGCTTTAGTAGTTTGTGTATATGTTTGGGTGTGTGTTGGTTGGTGTGGGGTGAGATGTTCTATAAGATTTTCTGTATATAGAATTATGTCATCTTGAGAATAAAAATAACTTTATTTTTCTTTTTCCACTGTGGACCTCATTTCTTTTACTTGACTATTTGCTTTTGTTAGAACTTCCAGTACAATGTGGAATAGTAGTGGTGAAAGTGGCTATGCTTTTTTTTTTCATGAAGTTATGGGGAAAGAGTTCAGTTTCTCATAAATGTGATGTCAGCTGTGGGTTTTTGATAAATGCTCTTTATCATGTTAAGGAAGCTCCATCTATTCTTAGTTTGTTGAATGCTTTTTTATAATAAATGAATTTTGAAAAATACTTTTTATTTGTTGGGATAATCATGTGAATTTTCCCTTTTTCTATTAATGTGATGTGTTACATTGATTGGATAAATCATACTTGTTTAGGTTGTATCACTTTTTCAATGTACTGTTCAATTTGATTTGCTATTATTTTGTTGGGACTTGTATTTACATTAACAAGAAGTAATGATTGTAGGGTTTTTTTTTTGTTTGTTTTTTTTTTTTTTTTTTGCCGTACACGGGCCTCTCACTGCTGCGGCCTATCCCATTGCAGAGCACAGGCTCCAGATGTGCAGGCCCAGCAGCCATGGCCCACAGGCTCAGCCGCTCCGCAGCATGTGGGATCCTTCTGGACCGGGGCACAAACCTGTGTCCCCTGCATTGGCAGGCGGGCTCCAAACCACTGCACCACCAGGGAAGCCCTGATTGTAGTTTTATTACTTTGTGTATCTGAGTAATTCTGGCCTCATAGAATGTGTTAGGAGTGTTCCCGCCTCTTTTATATTTTGGGAAGAGTTTGAGTAGGACTAGGGTTAATTCTTCTTTGTAGTTTGGTAGAATTTACCACTCAGTGAAGCCATCTAGTCTCAGACTTTTCTTTCTTTGGAGATTTTTAATTACTTAATCTCTTTACTTGTTATAGATGTATTTATATTTTCTATTTGAGTCCAATTTGGTAATTTGTATGTTTCTAAGAATTTTTCTATAATCTAGATTATCTATTTTTATAAAAATTTTGTCATAGTATTCTCTTACAATCCTTTTAGTTTTTATAGGGTCATAGTAATACTTCTGTGTTAGTTTCCAATTTTAGTTATTATACATTCTCTTTCTTTTTTCTCCAGTTTTACTAAGAGTTTATCAATTTTGTTTAACTTTTGAAAAAAAAACCCTAACATTTGGTTTCATGTTTTATTTCCATTGTTTTTCTATTTTCAGTTTGTTTATCTGATATTTATTATCTCCTTCCTTCCACTTGCTTTGGGTTTACTTTGCTATTATTTTCTAGTCCCTTAAGGTAAAAAAAAAATTAGGTTACTGGTTTGAAATATTTTTTCTTTTTTAATGTAGGCATTTACAGCTATACATTTTTCTCTGAACACTGCATTTGTTGCATCCTATAAATTTTGGTGTGTTGTGATTTTATTTTCCTGCATCTCAAAATATTTTCTAATTTCTCTAGTGATTTCTTCTTTGACCCATAATTTTTAAAACAATGTTGTTTAATTATCACATATTTACCAGTTTTCCTTCTGCTATTAATTTCTATTTTCATTCCACTGTGGTCCTAAAACATGTTTAGTATAATTTCAATCTTTTAAAATATATTGAGAATTGTTTTATTGCCTAACATATGGTCTGTCCTGGAAAATGTTGCATGTGCACTTGAGATGAATATATATTTTTCTGTTGCTGTGTGGCGCATTCTGTGTGTCTATTAGGTATAGTTGGTTTATAGTATTGATCAAGTCCCCAATTTCCTTTTGATGTTCTTTGTAAATGTTCTATTCATTACTGAAAGTGTGGTATTGAAATCTACAACTG
This sequence comes from Physeter macrocephalus, assembly GCF_002837175.3. Taxonomy (NCBI): domain Eukaryota; kingdom Metazoa; phylum Chordata; class Mammalia; order Artiodactyla; family Physeteridae; genus Physeter; species Physeter macrocephalus. The sequence goes on from NC_041221.1 coordinate 104,144,036, forward strand.
TTTTTGTAGAATAGTCTATTTGTCTCTTCAATTCTGCCAATGATTGCTTCAGTGTCCATAATGAGGTTTTATTGGAACACAGCCATACTCATGTAATATACTGTTTATGGCTGCTTTTCTACTGTAATAATTGACTTGAGAAATTGAGACAGGGATTGTATGGGCCTCAAAGTTTAAAATATTCATTATCTGGGCCTTTACTGAACAAGTTCCCTGAAAAAAAATGGCAGAACCCTCAGAAAGACAAAATCAACATAGGATTTTTCACACAGTTTTTCCTGTTGATTTATATATTTAGAGTTCATCATGAAAAAGTCCAGATATTTAACATAAGAAAGTGCTCTTTGGTTTTATGGGAGATCATTTCAAATGAAAGAATATAAAGTCATCTTTCCTGGTCATGCTATCATCAATGAGAAAAATATGGTAAATAAAAGAAAAATGAGAGCTATTAGAAACAAGTAGAATTGATCCCATGATTGCATAAATTACTTAAAATGGAAAATTTGAATTTGTAATTATGTCAACCAGTTAGTTTAAAAAATTTCCAAAAGATGTGAACATTTGTTAAATCCAAATACTCTTTCATGACAATATGTATTAATACACTAAAACCACAAGGGAACTTCTTTAAAACGATAAAGGTTATTTTCTAAAATCTATCCAAGCATCATATTTAACAGTAAAACAGAATTCCCTTAAAGAAGTTAACAAGATATAAATTCACATTTGCTGATATTTCTATTCAGTATATGTAAGAATCATGGGTAGTAAAATAATACAGGATAAACAAAAATTTAAAGGTTAAAAAATAAATTTTCATTATTCAGTGATCAAATACCTAAATAAACCAAAAATCCAAAAAAAAAAAGTAAGCAAACTAATGAATACAATTCCTACACAGAATTCAATAGCATTACATGTACTAGAAACATAAAGTAACAAACATAATTTTAAAAATACCATCTAAAATAGCAATATAACTTAAAATATACCTAGGATGCATATGTGTACAATATTTATTTATTAAGAAAATTATAAAACTTTCATTCAGGATGTAAAATAAGACATTGAAAAATGGAAACATGTACCATATTCAAGAATGGAGAATTGTAAATAACAGGAAAATATGACTTAATCCTGAATTAATCTGTGAATTACATGCAAGTCACATTATATGACAAGGCACAATTCTCTAAAACAATCCAAATTTCTCTGATATGAGAGCTTTTTTTCTAGGTGATAAAATTTTTGCTTAACTGCACTTTGATGAATACATTTACAGTGTAAATATTAGTATCAAAGAGCAAGAGGTATGACTGGCATGACTTGGGTCTTGGGAAATTCAAAGAATGGTACATAGCATGGTTACTCAGTTATTCTAATACCTTGAAAATGCCTCTCCCACACCAAAAAGAAAAATATGGTCCTTATAGACTAATTCCTAACCAATCAGGTATTTGCATTTCAGATTCTTAGAAAATAATAAATTCATATTTCCTTTATGTACACTTCAGTTTTTAAAGAGCCAAATAATAGACCATGTAAAGAAGACAAATCTTGGTAAGAGTTTTGCTAGTGAAATTTTCAGACTTATACCCATGTGTTCATTGGGTATGATTCTATCTTCTCCTAAATTTTTACCTCCATATTTCCCATGACAATTGTCATGATTAAGGTTAAGCCCAAATGCCCTCCATTTCTTTCCTTTTGTTCTCATCTGGAGTTGTTGCTATATTGACAATTATATAGATAATCAAAATTAACTAAGCAGAGTCTCTGGATTATCTAATGGATAAAGAATGTACAAATGTAAATGCATGAGAGAACGTCTGGCTATTAGTTACATACAATTCCAGTTTTTTGTCTGGGGATTTACCAAGTGTCTAGTAGCAGCAGTCACTGAAAACTCTACATCTGTGCCTATTTTTCAACTTTCTCACCATTCTCAGCTCTGGGGGTTGGGGTTGAATAAAAACATTATACATTTTCTAAACAGTTTGTATTTTAATAAAAAAGATGGTATAAGATTTATGATTTGTCCTTAGCCATCATTTGTTTGCCTACTATTCCCTTCATTGTAAAATATAATAAAATTTAATAAAAATAATACAATATAATATTATTATATTAATATATAATAAAATTTCCTATTTAAAAGAGACATATGCAAGAGGCAACATCAATGTGGGGGGTTCCTTAGAGGGATAAGAATTTCATACCTAGGTTTATTCTATTTTTTACTTATATTCACACAGAGAATAGGAGCACATAATACTTGACATCATTTTCATATCTAAAGCTAATGCTGGACATTTCAATAATATGCAATCACTACACAGAATTAAAGTATCTAAATTTTAAATGGAGTAAAGCAAATTTGTAACATCCATATAAAATTATTTTTGCAATATAATTAAAGAAGAAAATTACTTATAATTTGAGCTATGGATAAAAAACAGGTATTCTGAATGATAGAATAATCTTATCTAATTGTTTGGATATGATGACTTTATCTTTGATTATGCTTCTTATCTGTGTCAATAAGAAAAGCAAGAATATAATCTTCCAAACCATCATTTCATGACCTCTCTAATATGTACTTTTAAATCAGATATTTTCCTCAGTAATATATAAGCAAACCCTTGTCTTTCTTTTTACCTACTCTCATTTCAGCTTCTTAAACAGCTAATTATTTGAAATGAAATAAAGGAAATAATCATCTTTTTTTTCCTTTAAGAATTTATTCAAGATAAGAAATTTCTAGAGCATGCTGACCTGCCCTACAGATTTTGGACTTCCCAGCCCCAGGTGTCATTTGGAAGTGAAGTTATCATCAGAGAGTAAAGCCAAAGAAAATGGAAGATGAGAAAGTGAAGCAGAAGGTTTGAAACAGACTCCCTCTTGTGAGAGCACCAGAATCACAACTAACTGCTGAACAATGATTGATAGGAAGACATTGGAACTCACAAAAAAAGATACCTCACATCCTAAGACAAAGGAGAAGCCACAAAGAGATGGTAGGAGGGGCACAATCACAATAAAATCAAACCCCATAACTTCTGGGTGGGTGACTCACAAACTGGAGAACATTTATACCACAGAAGTCCACCCACTGGAGTGAAGGTTCTGAGCCCTACATCAGGGTTCCCAACCTGGGGGTCTGGCAACAGGAGGAGGAATTCCTAGAGAATCAAACTTTGAAGGCTAATGGGATTTGATTGCAGGACTTCAACAGGACTGGGGGAAACAGAGACTACACTCTTGGAGGGCACACAAAAAAGTACTGTGCACATTGTGACCCAGGGGAAGGAGCAGTGACCCCTTAGGAGACTGAACCAGACTTACCTGCTAGTGTTGGAGGGTCTCTTGCAGAGGCAGGGGGTGGCTGTGTCTCAATGTGAGGACAAGGACACTGGCAGAAGAAGTTCTGGGAAGTACGCCTTAGCGTGAGCCCTCCCAGAGTCCACAATTAGCCCCACCAAAGAGCCCCGGTAGGCTCCAGTGTTGGGTTGCCTCAGGCCCAACAACCAACAGGGAGGGAACCCAGCCCCACACATCAGCAGACAAGCAGATTAAACTTTGACTGATCTCTGCCCACCAGAGCAAAAGAAAGTTCTAACAACAGGGTTCCCAACCTGGGGGTCTGGCAACAGGAGGAGGAATTCCTAGAGAATCAAACTTTGAAGGCTAATGGGATTTGATTGCAGGACTTCAACAGGACTGGGGGAAACAGAGACTACACTCTTGGAGGGCACACAAAAAAGTACTGTGCACATTGTGACCCAGGGGAAGGAGCAGTGACCCCTTAGGAGACTGAACCAGACTTACCTGCTAGTGTTGGAGGGTCTCTTGCAGAGGCAGGGGGTGGCTGTGTCTCAATGTGAGGACAAGGACACTGGCAGAAGAAGTTCTGGGAAGTACGCCTTAGCGTGAGCCCTCCCAGAGTCCACAATTAGCCCCACCAAAGAGCCCCGGTAGGCTCCAGTGTTGGGTTGCCTCAGGCCCAACAACCAACAGGGAGGGAACCCAGCCCCACACATCAGCAGACAAGCAGATTAAACTTTGACTGATCTCTGCCCACCAGAGCAAAAGAAAGTTCTAACAACAACCAGTCCCTCCCATCAGGAAACTTGCACAGCCTCTAAGATAGCCTCATCCACCAGAGGGCAGACGTCAGAAGCAAGAACAATTACAATCCTGCAGCCTGTGGAACAAAAACCACATTCACAGAAAGACAGACAAGATGAAAAGGCAGAGATCTATGTACAGATGAAGGAACAAGATAAAACCCCAGAAAAACAACTAAATGAAGTGGAAATAGGCAACCTTCCAGAAAAAGAATTCAGAATAATGATAGTGAAGGTGATCAAGGACCTCAGAAAAAGAATGAAGGCAAAGATCGAGAAGATGCAAGAAATGTTTAACAAAGACATAGAAGAATTAAAGAACAAACAAACAGAGATGAACAATACAATAACTGAAAAGAAAACTACACTAGAAGGAATCAATAGTAGAATAACTGAGGCAGAAGAACGGATAAGTGACCTGGAAGACAGAATGGTGGAATTCACTGCTGCAGAACAGATTAAAGAAAAATGAATGAAAAGAAATGAAGACAGCCTAAGAGACCTCTGGGTCAACAGTGCAACAATATTCACATTATAGGCGTCCCAGAAGGAGAAGAGAGAGAGAAAGGACCAGAGAAAATATTTGAAGAGATTATAGTCGAAAACTTCCCTAACATGGGAAAGGAAATAGCCACCTAAGTCCAGGAAGCACAGAGAGTCCCATACAGGATAAACCCAAGGAGAAACACGCTGAGACACATAGTAATCAAACTGGCAAAAATTAAAGACAAAGAAAAATTATTGAAAGCTGCAAGGGAAAAATGACAAAAAGCATACAAGGGAACTCCCATAAGTTTAAGAGCTGATTAGCCAGCAGAAACTCTACAAGCCAGAAGGGAGTGGCATGATATATTTAAAGTGATGAAAGGGAAGAACCTACAACCAAGATTACCCTACCCAGCTAGGATTTCATTCAGATTCAATGGAGAAATAAAAAACTTTACAGACAAGCAAAAGTTAAGAGAATTCAGCACCACCAAACCAGCGCTACAGCAAATGCTAAAGGAACTTATCTAAGCAAGAAACACAAGA
>NC_041221.1:104149225-104150878 GCF_002837175.3 Physeter macrocephalus
CTTAAACGTAAATGGATTAAATGCTCCAACCAAAACACACAGGCTTGCTGAATGGATACAAAAAACAAGACCTGTATATATGCTGTCTACAAGAGACCAACTTCAGACCTAGGGACACATACAGACTGAAAGTGAAGGGATGGAAATAGATATTCCGTGCAAATGGAAATCAAAAGAAAGCTGAAGTAGCAATACTCATATCAGATAAAATAGAGTTTAACATAAAGAATGTTACAAGAGACAAGGAAGGACACTACAGAATGATCAAGGGATCAATCCAAGAAGAAGATATAACAATTATAAATATATATGCACCTAACATAGTAGCACCCCAATACATAAGGCAACTGCTAACAGCTATAAAAGAGGAAATCGCCAGTAACACAATAACAGTGGGGGACTTTAACACCACACTTACACCAATGGACAGATCCTCCAGACAAAATTAATAAGGAAACACAAGCTTTAAATGACACAATAGACCAGATAGATTTAATTGATATTTATAGGACATTCCATCAAAAACAGCATATTACATTTTCTTCTCAAGTGCTCATGGAACATTCTCAAGGATAGATCATATCTTGGGTCACAAATCAAGCCTCAGTAAATTTAAGAAAATTGAAATCATATCAAGCATCTTTTCCAACCACAACACTATGAGATTAGAAATCAATCACAGGGAAAAAAGTGTAAAAAACACAAACACATGGAGGCTAAACAACACGTTACTAAATAACCAAGAGATCACTGAGGAAATCAAAAAATACCTAGAGGCAAATTACAGTGAACATGAGGATCCAAAACCTATGGGATGCAGCAAAAGCACCTCTAAAAGGCAATTTTATAGCATTACAAATCTACCTCAAGAAACAAGAAAAATTTCAAATAAACAATCTAATCTTACCCCTAAAGGAACTAGAGAAAGAAGAACAAACAAAACCCAGTTAGTAGAAGGAAAGAAATCATAACGATCAGAGGAGAAATAAATGAAATAGAAACAAAGAAGACAATAACAAAGATAAAAAAAAAACTAAAAGCTGGTCCTTTGAGAAGATAAACAAAATTGATAAACCATTACCCAGACTCATCACGAAAAAGAGGGGGAAGACTCAAATCAATAAAATTAGAAATGAAAAAGGAGAAGATACAACAGACACCGAAGAAATACAAAGCATCCTAAGAGACTACTACAAGCAACCCTATGCCAAAAAAACGGACAACCTGGAAGAAATGGACAAATTCTTAGAAAGGTATAGTCTTCCAAGACTGAACCAGGAAAAAATAGAAAATATGAACAGACCAATGACAAGTAGTGAAATCGAAACTGTGATTAAAAATCTTCCAACAAATGAAAGTCCAGGACCAGATGGCTTCACAGGTGAATTCTATCATACATTTAGAAAAGAGCTAACACCTATCCTTCTCAAACTCTTCCAAAAAATTGCAGAGGAAGGAACACTCCCAAACTCATTCTATGAGGCCACCATCACCCTGATACCAAAACCAGACAAAGATACTACAAAAAAAGAAAATTACAGGCCAATATTACCGATGAATATAGATGCAAATATCCTCAACAAAATACTAGCAAACAATCCAACAACACATTAAAAGGATCATACACCATGATCAAGTGGGATTTATCCCAGG
>NC_041221.1:104151979-104191040 GCF_002837175.3 Physeter macrocephalus
AAAGACCTGTATGCAGAAAACTATAAGACACTGGTGAAAGAAATTAAAGATGATACAAACACATGGAGAGGTATACCATGTTCTTGGATTTGAAGAATCAATATTGTGAAAATGACTATACTACCCAAAGCAATCGACAGATTCAATGCAATCCCTATCAAATTACAAAAGGCATTTTTTACAAAACTAGAACAAAAAATCTTAAAATTTGTATGGAGACAAAAAAGCCCCCGAATAACCAAAGCAGTCTTGAGGGAAAAAAACGGAGATGGAGGAATCAGACTCCCTGACTTCAAACTATGCTACAAAGCTACAGTAATCAAGACAATATGGTACTGGCACAAAAACAGAAATATAGATCAATGGAACAGGATATAAAGCCCAGAGATAAACCCACACACCTATCAACTAATCTATGACAAAAGAGGCAAGGATATACAATAGAGAAAAGACAATCTCTTCAATAAGTGGTGCTGGGAAAACTGGACAGCTACATATAAAAGAATGAAATTAGAACACTCCCTAACACCATACACAAAAATAAACTCAAAATGGATTAGAAACATAAATGTAAGCCCAGATACTATAAAACTCTTAGAGGAAAACATAAGAAGAACATACTTTGACATAAATCACAGCAAGATCTTTTTTGATCCACTTCTGAGAGTAATGGAAATAAAATAAAAAATAAACAAATGGGACCTAATGAAACTTAAAAGCTTTTGCAAAGCAAAGGAAACTACAAACAAGACGAAAAGACAACTGTCAGAATGGGAGAAAATATTTGCAAATGAATCAACAGACAAAGAATTAATCTCCAAAATATATAAAGAGCATATGCAGCTCAATATTAACAAAACAAACAACACAATCCAAAAATGCGCAGAAGACTTAAATAGACATTTCTCCAAAGAAGACATAAAGATGGCCAAGAAGCACATGAAAAACTGTTCAACATCACTAATTATTAGAGAAATGCAAATAGGTTCCTTAAAAACTAAAAATAGAACTACCATATGACCCAGCCATCCCACTACTGGGCATATACCCAGAGAAGACCATAATTCAAAAAGACACATGCACCCCAGTGTTCATTGCAGCAGTATTTACAATAGCCAGGACATGGAAGCAACCTAAATGCCCATTGACAGACCAGTGGATAAAGAAGATGTGGTACATATATACAATGGACTATTACTCAGCCATAAAAAGGAATGAAATTGAGTCATTTGTAGAGACGTGGATGGATCTAGAGACTCTCATACAGAATTAAGTAAGTCAGAAAGAGAAAAACAAATATCGTATATTAACACATATATGTGGAACCTAAAAAAATGGTACAGATGAACCGTTCTGCAGGGCAGAAATTGAGACACAGATTTACAGAACAAACGTAAGGACACCAAGGGGGAAAGTGGTGGTGGAGGGGGCTGGTGGTGTGATGAACTGGGAGACTGGGATTGACATATCCACACTAATATGTATAAAATGGATAACTAATAGGAACCTGCTGTATTAAAAAACAAATAAAATAAAATTCAAAAAAAAAAGAGGGGCTTCTCTGGTGGTGCAGTGGTTGAGAGTCTGCTTGCCGATGCAGGGGACATGGGTTCGTGCCTCTGTGTGGGAAGATCCCACATGCCGCGGAGCGGCTAGGCCCATGAGTCATGGCTGCTGAGCCTGCGTGTCCAGGGCCTGTGCTCTGCAACGGGAGAGGCCACAACAGTGAGAGGCCCGCGTACCACAAAAAAAAAAAAAAAAAAAAAAAAAAAAAAAAAAAAAAGATATTTCTAAAGCCCAGTGATATCTTTATTAAAAAAAAGATTTGTAATTTTAAAAAGACTAAAATGTTATAGTTCAACATAGAAAATATTGCTAACAAATTGATTATTCTACATAATCATAGTACTGGAAATTGCCCTACATATAGTCAAAATTAATTAAATTATGTATTTTATTCAATCATGTTAACATTCCTATGTCTAACAAGTAGTTTAAATAGTAATGTTCATGTTTCACATGTTGCTTTCTGTCCTGAGAAACAAAACATTTATGTACTTTTTATTTAGTATGTCAGCAGTGTAAGCACACATGGTATAACATTCTCAACCTTCCCATGAATATAATCATAAAAATATTTTTTATAAAAATAAAATTCTGTCACCTAAATTGCAAAGGAAAAGCATCTGGAAACCATAGTGCATGTGTGGAGACTTCTCACTAATTTCATCATCAAGGCAGAAGCCCTTTCCTAAAGAAGTCTATCATGTTCTTCTCTCTCTGAATCAAAATTGAACAAACTATCTCAAAGGAAGGAACATTTTATGTCATAGTCACTGTCAGTATTTAAATACAAGTATAAGATTTTAAATATTGTCTCCCAGTTATGGGAGCTATTGTCTGAGAAACAACATTACTATTCCTCTCTCCTGCATACTATCAGCTCCCCTTCCACTTCACCCATTCAGAGGGTACAATGCTAAGCACTATGTGTGACAATGAGGAGAGAGAGAGGGAGATACGAGGAAGTTCTTTTATACTGACACCTCATACAGGGGAGAGGGATGATCCTTCCAACACTATGTTGTTCAGAACAGAACTTCAAACTCCATCAGATTCTCTAGGCAAGTATTTTTTTTAATTGAATGAAAGATTCTTTAAATTCTATAGTGCTTTACAATTTTCAAGTTTCACACACATGATTTCATAGAATCCCATAATAACCCTCTTTTAATCTCCTATTCCTGTATTGCCCCTCCCCGCTTCTCTCTCCCCACTGGTTGGATATTACATATTTAAAAACTAGATGTACAAGCTCAGGTTCAGAAAAAGCAGTTTATGAGTGTTCATACTTATAAGTTGGTGGTGAATAGGGTTGAAGAAGTGGCAATAGAATATTTAGATGAAAACACAAAATCCCATCCTTATTTCACCCCTATTGCCCACCCTAGCACTAGCAAACTATACCAGAAATCAAAAAGTCAATCCTCACATTCATATAGAACCAAAGGGGCCCCAGATAGCCAAAACAATATTGAAAAAAGAAAAATATATATATTGGAAGATTCACACACCCAATTTCAAAACTTATTATTAAGCTGCAGTAATCAAAACAGTGTGGTATTAGTATAAGCATACACATATGGACCAATAGAATAGAATTCAGAGTCCAAAAACAAACCCAAATATATATGGTCAATTGATTTAAATTTTATTAATTTACACAGGTAGGTGACAAAATTTTCTTCTTTTAAACTATTTACAAATGCAAATATCATTCTTAACCTACAGGCTGTACAAAAATAGGTGAAGAACTATAGTTTGCCCATCTCAAAAGGTAATCTTTTTCTTTCAAATTCACTTCATTCTCTGATTTCATAAACTTCAAAAACATTATTCAGGTGATTTTCTCTAGTTAAAATAGTTGGTTCATCCTAGTGATGATGAAAAATTACATCCATAAATTACTACTCTTGCTGTAAATTACTTATTAAATAGAACAGTATTTTCTTTGTGTTTTGCTTACCACCTGTTACTTCACCACCTCTACCTGTAACTCAATATTTCAAGTTATAATCCTATAGATTTTTATATTCTTCTAATCTGTTTAATGGTTTCAGGGAATATGAATTCCAGAAATTCCTATACTGTTGCTTGCAACAATGTAGAGACACTAGGAAAATAGGAGTTATAAAAATGATTAATTCAGATTATATTTCCACTAATAACTTCATAAGAAAATGATTTTATTACCAATGGATTCTTTTCTATTCTATTAACTACAGAAATGGGAAATTCATTGAGGACCGAGATAACTAAAAAAGTCCATATTCAAAAGCTTCCGTTCTGGAAGAACAGATACTTTTAATTTTGATCACATATGTAACACCTGTACTTAGAGACGACATAAAGTGATCAAAATGTTTACTGTCATGATCAATTTGATGTCAAGTTTGTTTTTGCAATCACATCTCCCAAATTCCAGAATAGATGAGAAGAGATGTATTAATAAGAGTAAAATTTACTATAGATTTTAAAGAAGACATGCCCATTAATTTAAGGGTGGATAAGGTAAAAAATACCTGAAGCATACGTAGCTGTCTCTTACAGCCTCTGGTGGAAAGAGAATTAAAGCCTACTAAGGGAAAGTACAAATCAAAGTATGATTGGGTTTGTCTAGTTTAAGGTTTATTTGTTCAAGAATAAAATAAGGATTTTCTACAAAGCAGCTACTCATCAAAGAAACAAGCATATCTAAGAGACCACAGTAATTAATATAACCTTAGTGTCTAAAAAAGAAATACCTGTATTACAGTGAGGTAAATTGAATCACAGAAGTACACAAATTGTTTTTGTTCTGATTGTTGTCTTTTGCCTTTCCCCTTACCAGAGACATCATTCTTTACAGAAGATGAGTGGACATAAATTAACTGATCAATTAAACACACTTATTTCCTCCATTTTAACAGAAACTTCACAGTTGTCCCAGAGAGACTATTTTTACAACTGTGCTACTTCTTTTAATGAATAAATAATGAAGTCATCAAAGAAAGTCATACAGTATAACAGTAAAACTATATATTTGAATTTTAAACCACTATTGTTACCAATGTTATTTTTTTAAGATAGGAAATTCACATATTAACATCAGTGTAAAACATGATTAATTAAAGAATTGTGGTTAAATCACTGATAGGTCAAACCACATATACTTGACCTTCTCCAGAGAAACACTTGATTACATGTGCACTAAGGAGGTACATAATGAATAAAATGTTCTCTGGTGATTAGAGTATTAAGACCTTTTCTTCATACTTGGGTAGAAGACAATTACCATGCAGGTAAATAATTGAGAGATAGTCTCCAAATAAATCTGATGTTTGAATCAACTTTATTCATTACTAATTACATAATAAATTTTATAATAAATATAACCTCAAAACGATAAGATTCATAGCTAAAGAATGACCAGAATGAGCATACATATCTAACCAGCTGGAGATTCAGATGTCAGGTGCCAATTGCCAAATGCATTACATTTGATTTCATGCTATTTTTGAATTTTACTTTATGAAATTTTATATGTAACTATTTCACATGAAAGGTAGTGAAAAATGCTATAAAACTCACAGTATAAAATAAATGCAAGTTAGGCCTATCTAAAAATGATGGAGAATTTTACTACTTTATTAATTTTAAGAATCACAGTGGTAAGCAAATGCAAATTCTGAGATTAAAAACAGTTATCAATTTGAAATACATATATTTATTAAGAAAAGAAATATATGTGCTATTGTTATAAGTGAAAGTGACAAAGAGAGGAAATGCAAGTGTACAAAGAGTTCAGACAATCTGTATACTGGTGTGGTTTACCTGAAGAATAGAGAATAATCAGGAAAAGGACAAGGCTTATGAAATTCATAAATCAGCTGAGTTAGTGTTGCTTGAAACAGGATATTACACAATAGAATTGGTGAATGCAAGAATATAATTTTTTTAAACTACCAACTGAGCATGAAGGAAGAAATACGCAAGTGAATAAAACAAACAACAGCATAAATTTTCTAAATATGTCATCAGTTAGAGACCAAGAATATATTCCCTTTAAGAAATAATGAAGAAAATGCATCTATAAAATAGATGAATAATGATAGGAAACATAACAAGCTGGAGACAGAACACATAAAGAAGACTATCTTTCCTGTAAGTATGAGATAAATTATTAAAATTCCCCGTTACAATTGAGATAAGTTAGTGCAACATATTTTTCTTAAAAGAAAAAGCATTTTGAAGGGACTAGTTTATTAAAAGGCATAATGTTAAATCAACAGTAGAGAATGTATTATCAATTAAGTGAGAATTGGCCCAGAAAGCCTAATATAAGATAGATAAACAACAAAAGTAAGACAGCAGTCTCTGGACTTTGCTCAGTAATGAGAGAGATTCAGTGATTACTAAGAAAATAGGAAGTCTTGAAATAAAACTAAAATGTGAAAGACAACTGGCAAGAATGTAGAAAGTCAAAATGCTCTTCCCTTATTTGTCTAGAAATGGCTCAGCTGGGAGCTTCCTGACAGATTTGGGAGGGGTGGGAAAATTACTGCCTTGATCATCTTAGTTATTCTGTTTTGTATATAAGTGGGGGGAGATTGTCCAAAGAAAAAATGTATGGTGTAGTTTCTCAGTTTTTCTTCAAGGACATCCAAAAAGTATGTAGGAATCAGGTGCCAGAGTTTTAACATGTGTTAGTAAAGGCATCTTAAATCCCAGCTAGTCTTGCTCTTGTGTAGTGATCCCAGAGTAATAGTTTTCTGCATAGATTCTTATTTATTGCAATGACTCCATGTCATAGTCACTAAAAAGATGCTATTCTGTCAACTCTCTGAAAAATACACAAGCTTACCATTTTAAGAGCTATCCAAATAAGGAAAACGTCCGATAATCTTAATGAAAAAGAGCAATGGCAGGTCGAGACATGGGGTAGAAAGGATCTAGATGACAAGATTTGTTTTTCCATTATCCTTTCTTCAACTTCTTCCAAAACTGGAGAAAAAGGAGGAAACAGTAAACAGAGTCCCTACCTTATCCCATTTATTCACATAACAGTTTAATTAGATCAATTCTGTGATCTCCATTTTATACATACAGAAACTGGGACTAATAGAAGCTAAAGTAACTTATCCAGTGTTTGCTAGTAAATGGTAGAACTGGGGTTGAACCCCTGGTGGTTTTTGATTAGGATGTTATTAAACCCACAGGGACACAGACCAAAGCCTAATGGTTAAAAGCGATGACTTTGTAGCCATTATTGCATAGTTTGTAACCCTGTTCAGCCACTTCCAGCTGTGCAACTTGGCAAATTTCTAAACCTTTGTTGGTATCTCATTTTCTCATCTTTAAAATGGACATAATAACTGAGCAATTCTTAAAGAGTTTTTATTAGGATTACATGAGTTATTGTTTATAAAAATTAAGAAGAATGCCAAGCACACAACAAGTTCTGTATGTTCGTTAAGTAAATTTTTATCTTTTCAGCTGGGGGAAAGATATTTGCATATGCTGAAAAAATAATACTGAGAATCTTGTCCTAAACACTTCACTGGGCTGCACTGTATGTACTAAATTCTCTTTGATTTTTTTTTCTTTTTTTGATCAGCTGCCATACAGTGCCAAATGCAAATATATAGGAGGTCTTTTGGAATCTGACACAAGTTAAAGCAGGACCATTTTTCTGAAACCTTGGACAGTGTAAATAAGCAATAGTAAGTCAAGAAATGTTTTATAGCATGGTAACATTGCTCATCCTCTTTTGGCTATTCCTGTAGTTGACAGATTGTGCATGGATAATCAAACGCAATACTAACAAAAGTGATATTCCTTGTCCAGGTGTCTTTGATGTTGAAATATCCCCTGTGAGTGTTAAGAATAGTTTGCAAATCATGTTGAAGATTCAAATAGTGTCGCATCCATCAGATGTCCCGATAACCCTTCCTGTTCCATATTTCTCAGGGACTTCTTTACCTTTGGGGATTACTCTACCATTCTACTTTCTCCTTTATATAGAAGAGCATAACATATGATATTACCATCATTGGATTATGCATGTACTTGAGATGACAAAAGTACAGATTGAACAAAAGCTGATGAGTGAAGAGTAAAATTATATAAATAATATTGTCAAGCTGCATTCCTAATTTTAATTATGATCCCCCAAATGATAAAGAAATCTCGTATGTGTCTGAAACTAGGTAATCCCTTGTTTTCTCCTAGTTATATTCCATTAATATCCTCCCTCCATGATCTTTCAAACACTGTTAAGAAAAAATAAGAAAAAGATGAGTGACTTCAGGGAAATCTTCACCATGATCATTATTTAACATATGATTGCTCTCATCAAGGCCCATGTCTATTTCAGAGGAGTGGTTACCTTACAATATTGAGTCTGCAAAACATCCTAGTTCATTAGTTCTGGCCAAGAGAAAGACTCGGTTCATTAGTCAGAAGAATTAACTCATCCATCATATACAGTAACACAAAAACTGTACCTCAACTGCCATTCTTTCTTTTACAAATGATCATTTTATTCCCTCTAATGTTCTCTGTCCTATATTGATAAGAAATTATTTTTTTAAACCATCTTGAAGTTGATTCATGAAGAGCTTTGTTCTTATTATAACAAAACTGACTTTTAAAAAAGAAATGACTTTTATGGAAATATGAAAAACTTGATGTCTTGATTAATATTTTACATAGAATTTTACTCTACTTTTTGTTATACACCAATACTTTGCATTGAAACTTCACCCAACTTTCTAAAACGATATATTTTATTCCATGTAAATGCTATCTCCTTAATCCTTACTTTACTTTGCTGTAAAATGTGATATAAAATAGTTCATATTTCACAGTTAGTTGTGAAAACATGCATATAAAACCCCTCACATAATGTCTGCACAGAGTAAATGTTCAAAACATTAAATGTTGACTAAATATATTAAATAATTATAATTTTCTATCTAAAAATAATACCAGTATATACTTATTATAGAAAAATTAATAATACAGAAAACTGCAGTGAAGGATATATACCTATGATTTCTTTAGAGATAAACATAGTTAACGTTTTTTATGTTGCCATCTTGGATTTATTTTGTGGGAAGGTATGTATGGGTTTAGCTATGTATATTTATACTGATACAAATATACGTCTATGTGTGCATGCATATATCTAGCTAAAGTTATAACTATGTATATAGATACAGTTATTTAATTAAATTAAGATCATATGGTATTAACAAAAAATACAAGTTAAATACATATTTGATCAAACGTTATATCACAGAAATTTACCTTGTACTTAAATATTTTGAAAAATGTAATTTAGATATCTGCATATTATTCCCATGATATGGATGTATGAAAATCTATTAATTCAATGTCCTACTACAACCTGTGTATTTTATTTCCATTATAAAATGTTACAAATAACTATGCATTGGAATCATTTGAATAAAAATTATTTGTAATATAACTTTTATTCATTAAATTCTTTTTCTGAATGATTGTGGATACCAGAAGTTTTTTTAAATTAATTTTTTCTGGAGGGGCGTTTACTGCAGTCTTAATAATAGATTTTTTTTGGAGTGAAAATGGACTTTGAAAGATCATTTATTTCAAAACTATGATTTTACAGTTAAGGTAAGTGATCATCATTTATCTAAGAGGCTTGCTCAGAGTTACATTGATAGCAAATGCATTATTCACACATATGTCTATTCTGCTGGTTCCCAGGACATTACCTTTTCTTGCCCCACCTTTTCTTGTCCCTGAACAATAACCTCCAAGAACAATTCAATGCTTTTTAAGCAAATCCATATGGCCCTTCTACTTTCCTGAATTTGACCAAAGGTGAAATTATCTTTATTTTTAACTTTTAGTTCAGGTAGATATACATTTTTCCTTCTTCAATCACATGTAAAATTGCTATTTCCTATTTCAAATGGGCTTGTCTTAGAAGTCTACTTTCCAATCCCCTCAGAGGACTTGGTTCCAGGTGATTTAACTTGCTATGGGCATTTCCTCCCACTAAATGAGTGTCATTACCAGAAGTAGCGACTGTCCAATTATCTCAATCAATTATGCCATTGGAAGCAGACAGACTAAAGTTCTACTGATTATATCATTTCATAACTGTTATTTTACCTTTCTAATGAACTTCAGGGTAATGGTCAATGGCCACATCTGACTTTTTGTTGCCCCAGTTCTAGCAGTGTGGCTTAAACATTGGAGAAAAGCAATAAATATTTGTTAAAAGAAATGGAATAAATTTTTTGAGGAGGATTTTGTTTATTACCAAATTCCAAGTCAAATTAAAACATAAATCAAATGTTTTTATTTTATAACTAATTTTTTTAGATCAGACTAAAATAAAGTTGACAATGAAATTAAAACCAAAAATAATGTATACTGCTACTGTTTGCAATTTATTCATTCAATTTATTTATTCAACCTTCAATTTATTCATAAAATATCCTTTTGCATGTGCAGAAAACCTAAACAGGGGTATATATACTGTCCATGCATTTGAAGACAAACTTTGATTTTAATGCTTAAGAAGGTGACATATTTGATGACTCGAGCTTGTTCAAAAAGAAGATGCCTCAAAAAAAATATCTTGAACCAACTTTCCCAAAAGTATATTTATTAATTAACATCAATACTGGTATTGGTATTTTAGTATACTGAATCCTATGTTTTTTCATTTTTGATTTTCCCACATCCTCACCTTCTCCTTGATATTGTCTCCTCTCTAACTTTTGATATAAAGGAATTGTTTTTGTGTCAATCTTAATAATTTCATGGAGGGAAACATTGAAATAAAATTTGAATAGAATACTCAATTTAACCTATTCCGTGAAATAGTACTTTTATATTCAATGGCAGTCAACATAGTTTTTCTTTTTCTTTTCCCTTTTGGATTATTAAATCATTTGTTTTCTGGATTGCATTTTTAGAGGCCATAGGAGTAAAGATACATCACGACACCATGAATAGCCTTTGAGGAGACAACAGTCATTACTTCCCCCAATATACCACAAAAAGAATGGAATGTATTCAGCTACAGCTACTATACAGAGTTAAATAAACTTTATATTAAATCTATTTATTTTTCAGTGATTTAGTTAGGCTTTTTTTAAAAAAATGACTTTCCTTCCACTTTTATTTTTCTTAGGCTCTACATACATCCAGAATGTTTTAAAAGATAAATCAAAAGATACTATTTATCTCATATTTAAAGATAATAAAATATACTCTGAGTGGAAAAAATAAATATATTTTATTTATTTAATGTGGACAAAAATGACAGGTACATTTACAGAAAGCTGATAGAAATATCAGACATATTTATAAAACTGATATAGGAAATATAAACATTAAGGTTTAAAATAAACTGTGCTAATCCAAAATGGACTTTGGCTTAAAGCATTACAATTTTCCTCTTTTGAAATTGATCATAGGTCATCTAAAGTAATTTAATTTCCCTGAGAATTAAAAATTCTGGATGTGGTATTTGTCAAGAAGCTCAGAGTGTCTAGAGTTTTCTCTCTGTCAAATCAAAAGTGCATTACTGCTATTCTTTGTTTGAGGAGAGCATACCTTCTTGGATTTTTATTGTTTTCAAGGCTATATTGTTGATTCTGTTGTCATAAAGTACTCTGATACATGGGCACTGCAATCCATAAATTAATAAGTAATAATGCTTGGCTAACCACAGGCACCAGAGTTTCTCTGCAGCATTTGTTTCCTAGCGTACATTTTCAGCACCCTCCTTTCATTATTTCAGATGCTGTTTTAATTAAGTGGCAAATACTAAGAGGCAGGTGATTTTCCAGGGTGACAGCAAGGCCCCCTATCTATCAGCATTTTATTCTAGAATTTCAAAGTGACTACCATTGGAACTTGTATAGTAAGAAAGAAAGAACTGATGTGATTGCCAAGAAGCAGATGCTGACTGCTCTCAGCATTGCAGCTGTGACAGTAATAAGATAGACTAAATTCATTCCCTTTCACAGTCATAACTTGATACATAAACTTTTGTATTACATTCTATAAACAAAATAAGAAGATACCAGGTTCATGTATAGGTATAAAATGTGACTATCAATCCAAATTCTTGATTGGAGTGGTTGGTTGCATTATTAATGAAACAGTTGTACTGAACTTCTTCAACAATAAGCAGAAGTTCTCACATACATGCACTTAATTGATGTTGGCAAAAATACACTGAAAATTACAGGGCATAATTTCGAATCAAAATATATCCCAAATAAAATATCCAATACATTGTTTAAAAATGAATGTAAAAAAGATCGCATTTAAAAAATCAAAATCAATATAATACTTAGTAATAAATTTAACTAAGGATGTAAAATTCTCTACTCTGAAAACTACAAGACATTAATGAGAGAAATCAAAGAAGATGCAAATAATCGAAAAAGTAGCCTGTGTTCATGGGTTGGAAGAATTAATATTTGTTAAAATGTCTGCTACCAAATGTTATCTATGGATTCAATGCAATTTTATCAAAATTCCAATGATATTCTTTAAAGAAGTAGAAAAAGCCATTCTTAAAATTCATATGGAACCACAAAAGACCCTGAATAGCTAAAGAAATCCTGAGAAAGAAGAACAAAGCAGGAGGCATCACACTTTCTGATTTCATGCTATACATAGTCATCAAAATAGTATGACACTGGCGTAAAAACAGACAAATAAACCAATGTAACAGATTCAAGAGCCCATAAATAATACCAAGCATATACAGGCAACTGATATTTGACAAGGTAGCCAAGAATACTCAGTGGAGAAAGGGCAGTCTCTTCAATAAATGGTGCTGGGATAATTAGATAATCACATATAAAGGAATGAAACTGGACACATACCTTATACTATTCACAAAAATTAACTCAAAATTCATTAAAGACTTATGTAAGACCTGAAACCATGAAACTCCTAGAAGAAAACATAGGAATAAAGCTTCTTGACATGGGTTTTGGTAATGGTTTCTTTGGCTATGACACCTAAAGCACAAGCAACAAAATAAATATAGACAAGTGGGACTACATCAAACTATAAAGCTTCTGTACAACAAAAGAAACCATTAACAAAGTGAAAAGACAACCTACAGAATGGGAAAAAATATTTGCAAACCATATATCTGCTAAGGGGTTAATATCCAAAATATATAAAGAACTCCTTCAACTTGTATAGCAAAACAAAAACAAACAACATCATCAACAACACATAATCTAACTAAAAAATGGACAGATGAACTGAATAGAAGATAAACAAATGTCCAACAGGCACATGAAAAGGTGATCAACATTACTCATAATCAGGGAAATGCAATTAAAAACCACAAGAGATATTACTTTATTCCAGTTAGAAGGGCCATCATCAAAAATACAAGAGCTAACAAATGCCAGCATATATGTGGAGAAAAGGAAACCCTGTGCACTGCTGGTGGGATTACAAACCGGTACAGCCACTATGGAAAACAGTATGGAGGATCTGCACAAAATTTAAAATAGAACTACCATACGATTCAGCAATTCTACTCGTGGGAGTAATATCAAAGGAAATGAAAATGCTAACTCAAAAAGATAGCAGCAATATTGACAACAGCCAAGACACGGAAACAACCTAAGTGTCCATGGACGGATGAATGAATAAAGAATTGTGGTATGCAATGGAATATTATTCAGCCATAAAAAATGAGAAAATCCTATCATTTCCAAAAGTATGGATGAACCTTGAATGCATTGTGCTAAGTGAAATAAGTCAGACAGAGATATAAAAATACTGTATGATTTCACTTGTATGCAGAATTTAAAAAAAGACAAAAAATTAAAAACCAGGAAATAAAACAAACAAACTGAACTCATAGAAAAAGAGATCACGCTTGTGGTTGCCAGATACGGAGGATGCTGTAAGGGGATATTGGAAGAAGGTGGTCAAAAGGAATAAATTTCCATTTACAAGATAAACAAGGACTAGGATGTAATGTATTATATAACATGATGACTATAGTTAATATTGCTGTATGATATATAGGAAATTTAAGAGAATAAATCCTATGAGTTCTCATTACAAGGAGAAAATTATTTACCTTTGTTCTTTTCTCTTTCTTTTCTTCCTATTGTATCTATATGAGAAGATGGATTTTAGCTGAACATTTCATAATATACATAAATCAAACCATCATGCTCTATGCCTTAAACTTATACAATGATATATGCCAATTATTTCTCAGTGAAACTGGAAAAATACATTTTAGCTGAGGTAAGTTGTAACATTTGAGTGTTTGGGCCTCATTAAAAGAGGTTGTATTTTTAAATGATGTAAGGAGATGGTAAAAACTTCACCATTCTATTACAAAAAAACTTGAAGTGGAAGGATAGAAGGAATTTTCATCACCTCCTGGTGGTAATAAAGCCTAATTGCAGGAAAGTAAAACAAAACAAAAGAATGCAAAAATACAGTATTTTCTGTATTTAGGTTAGGGCAATAATACATGTTAGGCAAGAGATGTGATTAATAAAAATCAAATGTCAATCATAACACAAGAAAATATTTATCTTACATGGGTATGCCAAATGAAAACTTACCTGTATTTCATTAGAGTAATTGATGTGTTCAAGACTAAGTCTTTCTCAATTCTAAAATAAAGTAGGGCTTATCTTCACAATTTAGGTAAAAAACTAAGTAGTAGAGTTACCTTAGTGAATCAGAGAAGTGGCTTGCCATTGACTTAAAAGAATAGTCTCTACAATTATTTTATGCCTAAGGAATGACTTAGTTAATACATAATTGTTCAAATTCTATGATAATTATTTCTGATCATTTTCCCACCTGCTTTTAGAATAGATGGCCACTCAGATCTTTGCTAAATTTTATTATTCTTTAATTTTAATATCATTTGGTTTAGAACTAGGAAATCTGATGAAGCATTGTAGCTACATAGTATTTTATTTTGTATATGATAAATATTTTAAAGAAATTGTGCCCTCTTGATGGAAATGATAAAAATGATGGACTATTGTTTTCAATAATTTGTAATTATAAATCTGCACAAATAGTATTGAATGTTATTTTGTAAGCTGGCAGATATATTGGGACAATAAATTCCCCAAAGTGAGATTGTTTTGTCAAGTGGGTAAACAAATACCTTTTTAATATTTTGATATATTTTTCCAAAATATGCTGCATATGCATTACAGCATTTTATACTCACCCCCAAAATTAGGGAGAAAGGCAGCATCTCCACAATCTTGCCAACTAGTATATTGTCAAAGTTGGTATTTCTTTCAATCTATTAGATGAAGATGGCATCTCAATGTATTGATAGTTTAATTTGCATTTCTCTAATTATGAGTGAGTGTGAGCGTATTTTATGTTTTAGAACCATTTATCTTGCTTTCTCTGAGTAATGCCCATGTATGTCCTTTCCTCCTTTTTTTTTCATTGTATTTTGAGTTTTTCTTATTCGTTTCCTGTAATCTTGTGTATATTAAGGCATTAGCCCTTTTGTCTGTGATGAGCTGCCAATATATTTTTGCCAATTTATCATTAATATTTTCATTTGCTTATAGTAGTTTGCTTTTTCGATTTTTAGTGTGGTAAACTTTATCATTCTTTAACTTATGACTTCCAGGTTTTGTGTTGCATTTTAAAAATGCTTATAGCATTCCAAATTTTTTTTTCTTTTCTCCCCAAAATATGTACCCACATTTACTTCTGGTACTTTTATTATTTTGTTTTTTTTAAATTTAAGTTTTAATCCATTTGGAATTTATCCTAATGTAAAATTTGGTGAAGTAGGAAACAAAATTTATCTTTTCCATATGACTAACCAGATGTCTAAATATCATTTATTCAAAAAGTCTAATTTTACACTGTAGACTTGAGACAGAACTTTATTGCATAATAAAACACTATGTATAATTGGGTCTGTTTCTGGATTTTCTATTCTGCTCAATTTTTTTCTCTCTGTTCATGTTCCAAATTAAAATTTCAATTATTGAAGATTTATCACATGTTTAGGGAAGGCTATTCCATTTTTTTTACTCATTTTTTTCAAAGCCTTTCTGAATATTGTTAATTATTTATTTTACAATTTATATATCAGGAGCTGTCTACTTCAAGAAAATAAAAGTCTTTATTTCATTATAGTAACAGACTTAGCATACTGCTGTGGTTAAGAGCATAGACTATAGATTAAATCCCATTTCAATCTCATCACTTATACTGTCCAGCAAGTTATTTAACTTCTCTATGCCTCAGTTTGCATATCTATAAATAGTGATGGTAAGGATTCTTTCAGGCTTATTTGGAGGATTACACAAGTTAATATATGTTAATATCATAGAATTATGCCTAAAACATGACTATAAATTTATTTATTATAGGTATAATTAATTGTATTAATATTAAAATTATGAATTAATATTGGTAAACACACACCTACTTGGATTTGTACTTTATCTGTTTTTTCTTAAGCAGCTCTATTGTACCTAGAACTTGATATCTCTGTGCTTTGCTTTTTATAGAGTTGAAAGGATAATAATGCACACAAAATAAGCAAAAATCAGGTTACTGGCCCCATATTCACCATGTTTTAGAAAACAAGTCAAACTTTAGTCTCTGGAGAAGATGCTCCAAAAACATTTTTTTGAAGGTCTCATTTTTTTTTTAATATTTTTTTGACGTAGACCATTTTCAAAACCTTTATTGAATTTGTTACAATATTGCTTCTGTTTTATATTTTGGTTTTTTGGCTGCCAGGCATGTGGGATCTTAGCTCTTCGACCAGGGATCGAACCTGTACCCCTGCATTGGAAGGTGAAGTCTTAACCACTGGACCACCAGAGAAGTCCCCTGAAGGTCTCATTGCTTGAAGATGGAGTGGTGGATGTCTTGGTTACCAGGTCTTATATGAATTGTCTTTGTGCTCTATCCAACCTATACAATAAAACATACGATGGGAGCTCTGCCCTATCACAGTCACTGAGAGTTCAAAGCTAAAACTACTCTAGTGCTATTAGTACAGGAAAAACCCAGCTGTCTTCAGTTTTAGAGTCACAAATATTGTTCTGTTCAACAATACCTAAAAAGATATGATACCATCTCTGCCAGACTTGTGATTGCAGGCAGAGCTGCACCTGTGCTATTCCATATCAGTGTTCCAGAAAACTCTCTTCTATTTGGCTAAGATGGCTTCCATGGACCACACCTTTTCTGAGGCCCAGGTGACTGGCATATACTCATTCTGAAATGAGAAGCGTGTGTCTTTGAGGTCTCCATGGTCCAACATATGAAGATCAAGACCTCTATTAGTTGCTCAAATAGCCTCTTTATCTTTCCAGGTTTGCTTAAATGATATCTTCACCTCTTTTGAGTTCAGAACTAAATATCTGATACATGCAACTAACTGAAACCGCTACTAGCCTATAGCCAAGTATGCCATACAAGGTACTGACTGCCAATTTAAAAATGCTGCTTAGCTGGCATTTAATGCCTAAGGCTACATGTCCAGATTCTAATAGTAGAGACAAACAGCACAACCATACAAGTCTCTCTCATGACTACAAAATACTTTCAAAAGTTTACAGTTTAAAGTGTAAAATCAGGTATTGTTCACTCCAAAAGTCTATATTTTGCACTTCCAAATAGATTTCCTTTATAACACTGTTCTGATTTTATCTCCTAAATCATCAGTAGAGTCTACCCCTATAAAGTAAGAAAGAAGGAGGAGAATGTATGCTACCTACTGGCTGACTTTTTTGAAAGAAGAAGAGGAAACACAGAAAAGCTACCTTGATAGACCCATTACTTCCCCTAGAAATTTAACAAGTAGATATGTCACTCTAGATGTCTTGTACTATTAATTTCTGGACTCTGGTTTCAAAGCTATTTTAATCTCATAAAAATATTTTTATATATTCTGGAAGACTTTGCGGAAGAATTAAATTGTCCCTTTATTAAATGTTTGGTTGTCATTGTAAAATTATTTGGAATTAGTAATTTTGCACATTTGTATAAAATGCATAAAGGGGGTAATATTGTACCTGAAAAATTAAAGTATTTCCTCCATTTGGGCACAGAGTTCTTTTTGTTAATGTATTTATCTTCTCTTGCCTTAGTGACGTTTTTTCTCTTAATGTGTTGTTTACTGGGAGAGAAGTTAAAACCTTCACATATGATTATGATTTATTGAATTTTCATTATAAATATCAAATTCTTGATTTTTACATTTTGAGGTTATGCTGTTGGGTATCTATAAATTTAAGGATTTTACACTTTCTTTCTAAGTTCAAGTGTTTATCTTTATATTGTGACTATCGTTACCTCTGGGAAAGTGTTTTTGCATTAATATCTATTTGTCACAAATAGTAATATATATACAACTTTCATTTTGCTACTATTACCCAGTTATCTCTCTTTATATCCCTCTAATAGCAAAGTTTCAGTGTTCTTAGATGTTAGATATCTTGCAAATAACAAAAGGCTAGATTTTTAAAACCTAATTTCAAGATTTTGGGGTTTTTTTTACCAGCTATCTTATATCATTTAAGGTACTTGTCATTACTCACAAATTTAAATTTGTTGCTTATATGTTATTTTGTCTCTTTGTTTCATGTTTTCTGTCCCATTTTAAAATTTCTACTGTATTTTGAATTATTATTTTTTCTTATTTCATAGTTTTCTACCAGTTTGCATAGGATATATTCTACTTCATTTCTTATAGTGAGTACTTAAAATTTTAGTATATATATTTATACTAATAAATCCAAAATAAATCAATACTTGCTCTGAACAAGTGATTCTTGGGGGGATAAAAAGCTGATTAAAGATATGGTACAGAGAAGGTAAAAGGTAATCCTGAAATCTCTTGTCATACCAGAAAGTAAGAAAACACTTAAAGAGTACTAAATTATATCAGAAGAACTCAGGAATCAAAGTGAGGTGACCCTACACTTTGAGCAAAGATAAGACAATTTGATCATCAATAAGAATAACAATTCAATACATCTAAAAGATTCAAATTTGTGTTAATGCATGAGTTTCTAGTGATACTAAAAGAAAAAAAAAATCACCATAGGAGAATACTAACTTTTTAACTCTTTATTTTGAAAACTGATATTTTTTCTGCCTTTCCTATAAAAGAGTACCTTAGAGTAACCAAATAGTTGATGATACCAAATCATTTCTCTTTATAAAGTAATTTTTTATATAACAAAAATGAGTTTCAGAATTCACTTTTGCAACAATCCTTAGTTAAAAAATGGATCTAAACAATAATATTCATTGTTTGCTAAGATCACAAAAATGAGACCACCTTTTGAAATCAGAACAGCCCTTTGAAATTATTGGTCTTAAGATCTATCTACCAAAGTACAGAATTTACAGAAAGAACCTATTAGATATGTTAAA
The DNA here is from genome assembly GCF_002837175.3 of Physeter macrocephalus. NCBI lineage: Eukaryota > Metazoa > Chordata > Mammalia > Artiodactyla > Physeteridae > Physeter > Physeter macrocephalus. The sequence continues at coordinate 104,170,973 of NC_041221.1, forward strand.
CGGCACCATGGGAATATAATTAGCAAAATCCAACCCTTGGAAATTCTGTGAAACATATGGCCTCATTTATTCAACAAGTAAATTCTAATACAAAGAGAGAGAGAGAACCTATAGCTTAAAACCAATAACTTACAAGAAGTGTAATAGATATATAAACCAGTTGCAATGCATGAGCCTTGTTTGAATATTTATTCGAGCAGATAAAATGTTAAAAAGTATGACTTAATCAAGGGAATTTGGACACATTGAGTATTTACTGATACTCAATTTATTCTATTTTACTGATACTGATTTATTCTATTTTAAAATAATATACTGATGGTTTATTTTAAAGAATTCCTATATCTTAAAATATTTTTGGATTAAATGACATAGATGCTAGGATTCATTTCAAATTAATTAAATAGGGGACTTCTTTTGTGACAGAAAATAAGTCAAACAAGATCAGCCATGCTTTCTTTGATCCTTGCTGAAACAATGATAAATATATAAGAGTTTGTTGTGATAATTTTTTTCTGTTTTAGAATAGTAAGAGTTTGTTCATAATAAAAAGCTTTTATATTTTTTAAGATTAATCCTTAGGTTAAACCTTTTTTTTTTTTCATTTGTTCATATATTGGAAATTTCTTTAGTCAGAGTTTATTGATAGTAAATTCCCTTGGTTTTTGTTCATCGAAAATTTTTTTCACCCTCAACCTGAAGATAATCTTCCTCTCTTTGATAATAATACATGGAAAGGAGAAATGAGAAATATTATCTGCCTATTTCTTTACCATCTTCAATTTGCCCTGAATAAAGTTCATCAGAGGGTTAACTCCTCCCACCCTCCTGGGTTGCATCATCTGGCTGCCACTCAAGAAGCAAGATTTGCCACTCTAAATTGTGGTATTTTGTTCAAGTCAGAGCAGAGTAGTTTACTGTGTACTGCTTATCTACTCCACTAGAATGTAAGTTCTATGAGAAGGAAAGGTTTTTTTGCCTTTTTCTAAAACATCTCCTTACCAATTATAACAGAGCGTGAGATATTATGAACAACAAAGACAAAACATTGGAGAATAAATGAATGAATAATGAATGAATGAACTTTGTTATATGGGAAAATTTCACCTAAAGTCATTTATATAAACCTCTCGTACTAGCAGTATCAAAATTTTGTTTTTATTATTTCCTTATAAATGAATAAATGCAGAAGAATGCACTAAAGGCTATTTCTAATTAAGTATTGTCATTGGAGGTAAATGGTGCAGTTAATATTACCATTCAAGAGTCCTAGTACTTGGGTTATTTTCTTTTAAAGAAATAATACACTGTACAGTTATTTTTAAAACTTTAAATTAGAAGGAGTAATATGATCTATGCCAGACATTCTGCATGAAATGCCATTGCAAATTCATGCCTGATTTAGTGAGTGAAGAATGCCATTTTCTCCAGCATCACTATTATTCGTGGACCATGGAAAAATAACAAAAATAGCTTTGGAGAGGAACACAAAGGAATTTTATCTTTATCCTAAGTTTGATAGGGCTATTTAAGTCCCAGACATGTGGTAATGTTTAGGGGGGGGGAAAACTCATTTTTTATGATTTCCATAAGCAGAAACGCTTGGAATATTTTAGGTAAAATGAATTTCTGCCAGTCTATCAGAGTTTTAAACTCTGGTAACTGAGATTTGTTTCCTTTACATTACTTGAAATACATTTCCTGAAAATTATTAGTATTTGATAATTCCTTTCTATGCCACTGAAAAAGGGAGCAGGGAAAAAATGTTTCAGTCAAGAAAACTGAAACAGAGAAACCCAGGACAAGACACTTGTGAAACAATACTTCATTGTTTTTAAGAATAGAAATTAAAAGCTTCTTGAGACCATATCTATATACTTATCTACTATAATCAGTTTCGATGATTTTGAAAATAATCACTGAATAAGTGATGGATGTACCATCAACTGTAAACAACCTAAAAATCCCATCAAGCACACTGCAGTCAATTAAACTGTTGTGCATAAACACAGCAAGAAAGACTTTCCAAGGCTTCATTCTCAGACTATTCATGAGCGTAATAGACCGTGCTATTTCAATGGAAAATGCAGTCAGCTCTTTATTATCCTCACTAATGGTGCAGATAATCCAAAGTGTTAGATAATCCCCAAACCATTTATTGTGGCATTGAAATAGACCTTTTAAAGTTAAAAAAATCCTTTTTAAAATTGGGGTTGATTTATTCACTGAGAGTTAGACACATCTGAGACCTTTTTGCCCTTGCAGCTAGTGGACAGGAATGAAGGTTCTCCCAGCTCTCTATTAATACTCCAACTTTTAGTCCATATTTTTATTCAGTGAGGCATTATTTTGCAACACTCTCATAGCTAGCTTGCTTGATTCCTCCCTTCCTTCCTTCCTTCCTTCCTTTTCTTCTTTTAATATCTTTCTAACAAGTTGCCAAATAAGAGGCAGATATGTGTTTTTATCAAAAGTAATGCATTCAAATTTCTTATAAGACATGTCATCCTGCACTTGTACTAAATAACACAAAGTTTTGAATTGTCATTTGAGAAAAAAATGTTACATTCGTTCTTTCATTACCATTCTTCCACAATACTCTTCTCTGTGTGTTAACAGAACATTTCCCTGTATCTAATTGCCACTCAATAAATCTGCAGTACATTATTTAAAAATTTAACAGCAGAATATGTATTCATTATAAGAATCCCTCCTTTACAGAAGCATGAAGATTGAGAGGAGCACTACAAATTCTTTCATGTTAACTGAGGGGACTTCCCTGGTGGTCCAGTGGTTGAGACTTCACCTTCTAGTGCAGGGGGTGATGGTTCAACCCCTGGTTGGGGAATAAGATCCCACATGCCTCAGAGACAAAAAAACCAAAACATAAAACAGAAGCAATATTGTAACAAATTCAATAAAGACTTTAAAAACTGAAAAAAAAAAAAAAAAAGAAAAGTTAACTGAGAAAAAAAGGGCCCAAGGGAAAGTAACTAGCTGAAGGGCAAGAAGGGAGCAGAAGAAGCAGCTGAAAGAGGTTCGCCCCCCCTTTTTTTTAATATGCTGTCTTATTCTTAACAGATGAATCCTAGAATTTTCTGCATGATATTATTCTGTTAGATAACATCATAGACTGTCTACTTGAGTTTGAACTTAATTCCAGGGTCCTCCTCCTGTGTGTTCTCCCATCCCAAGAATAGTAAATTTGGGCTGAAAATTTACTTGGCATTTTTAAACATTAGTTTGTTTCCTAAACAGAAAGTCATGGACTATAGGAAAAGACAGCTTAAGAAGTGTACTTGTTTTCTGAGGTATATCAACTGGGGATTTCAAATTAATTACTGGAAATCATATTAAAAACTTTAATTGTTGAATAGAGAACATTTATTTCCCATTTTGCTTCCTGTGACCACAGAGAAATATGTATTGAAAATTACATTTTCCATTAAATTATATCTAAAGTGTTATGCACAACTGAGTGCTTCCTTATTCTATAGTCAGAGAGAACAATTAGAATTGTCTACAATTGTCAACAATTGTCTGTAATTGTCTACAATTACTCAGTTTAATATTTATTGCAAGCCAATGCTTAGAAAAGGAAGTTCCATCTGGGGTACTATTAAAATGAGGCTTAGTGTAACTAAAATGACCACATGCTCAAGAAATGTTACATTGATCTTTAGAAAATTCATTAACATCAACTAACAATGGTGTTTAAAACATGAAAGATGTGCCCAAGAAATAAAGCTTTATACTAAGAATTTTACTAATGCTTAATTTTATAACAAATTCAAATCCAAATAAAATCATAAACACAATTTTTAAATTGTAAAGAAATCATATTTTAAACTACTCATTGAACAAACTTTTAAAAACTGGCTACTACCCTCATCACACTAGCAAATATCTTTTTCTGTCCTTCTTTGATAAAAGAAGTTCTCTTGCACGCTAAGCACAGTAGGAAAAGGGAACATAGTCCTTCAAAATACTTCCTACTGCCATCTCATAGTCAAACATGTGGCATCATTCATTTCTGGATAATATTAGATTGAACAATATGAAATCATCAATATTTGACCATTTCTGACCTAAAGAAGCTTGAAAGTTTAGTTTAGGTGAAAATGTGGTAACGGTCCTTTTTTGCATTATAAGATTAGAAAGTAAGACTATTACTTTCTAAAAGTGAAAGTCATTAATAATAATGGATAACATTTATTGAGAGTTTACCACATACCAGGAATTTTTTACATTATCTTTCTTCATTCTCACCACTGTCCTAGTGGGTAAACATTATTGTTGTCCCTATTTTACTGATCAAAATAATTGATTATTAGAGACTTTAAGTAACGTGACCTAGATTACAAAGCTATAAGTGACAGGTAGTGTAAGGTCTTTTACCTCATGCACTTTTTTCTATAATGATATAGAAACATTTTCTGTATTTCTCCTTTAAATGAAAAGCCATGTTTCATAATGATGTTAACCTAAACTTTATTTCACAAAAGAAATGGAGAAGAAAATATTCTCCCTAGGATATGGAAGTCCCCAGCTTGTTCTCTCTCCCATGGAAGAGCCAGAATTCAGTATTTGCATGGAAAGCCATTTTCAGTGTTATGTGAGCACTGTTTCCCTTTTATTTAAGGTGCCAAAAGGAACTGCTTGGAATTAGCAGGTACCAAAGACTAGGGTGTTATAAGACAGAAGAAAGAACTGAGAAAAGGGAACTTCATCATTCTGTAGGGAGAGTTAGGGAATCTCTAGAAGGGATGGATGGCTGAAACCATCAGAAATCAGGGGAGGACAACTGTTTAAGGGAGAGGGACCCAAGAAGAGTGGGAGAATGAAATTGGAGATGTGGGTGTTCATAGGGGACATTTTCCACATGTCTAGAAAACATTGAGGTCACTCTCTAAAGGCAAAGGTATTAAGGAAGTGCCTTTGTGTGGTAGAATAGAGCTCTGGGATACACAAGCCAGTTAGATTTTTAAAGTAAAATAGTGCTTTAAATTATGTCTGGACCCTTTGTCATTCCCACTCAGCAATGACAGTGGCTGAAGTAGTAGTCTAAATATTGATGGTATTAACACTACTTGATTATTATTTAATATATATCTGGTTGCATCTGTATTTCAGGCTATTTGGAGGCAAAGAGGATCTACTACTGATAATATTTAGCTGGAGGATATGTAAAGATAATACGTCCTGAAAAGATAGCTAGAGAAAAAAGAAATTGAGTAGGAGGGTTAACATGAAGCTAATTGCTCCCTGTGATTCTATTTACTCTCACTGTTTCTTGTATTGCTAGTTCTCTAATTAGACATACTTTCAGGTAGTGTTGTGTTAATTTAAATTTGCTTTTTCTACCTGCTCACCACCCGCCCTCTGAACCACCCTTTAGAATTTGGCTACCATACCTAACATAACCCCTAAAAACATTTTTGCAAGGTAAAAATAATTTTGTTGTTACTAAGTCCAATGGTCACTTCAATTGCTATCTTTCTTGAATTCTCGATAGCATTGACAACTCCCCTTACTGGAGTATTCTCTTACTTGTATCTGATTTTCCTGGTTCAGTTCACATTTCTGTAGCAGCTCCTTCTTTCTGTCCTTCTTGGCTTTTTTCTCACACCTTTCTTTTCTCTTTTGATTTTGACTCTCCTTGGCAAATTTCATCTAAGCCCTTGATCAGTACATTTTGCCTATACATTTCCAGCTAAACATTTAAACATCTTCATTTGGATGCCCCATGACCACCTTAAACTTAATTGATCTAAAAGAAAACTCATTATCTTCTCAAAAAAAATCTGCTCCTCCTAATGTGTTTCATAAGCAGAATGATGGCAATCCCATCCACCTAAGAAACAAAAAACACACAAAATGCTGGCAGTCATGTTTGATTTACATCTCTCCTATCCCTTCAGTAACAAAGTCCTATAAATTTCTTTTGCTAAATAGTTCTCCAATTTTCAACAACTCTGTTTAGATGACCGACATCCTTTACTTGAATCACTTCAACAGTTTTCCTCTAATAAACTCTTTCCCCCTCCAATTCAATCTCCATACTGTGTACAGAGTGATGCTTCCAAAAACATCCATTTGATTGAATTGCTCTTTATTTAAAAAGCAGTTCACTGGCTCCCCATCACTCATCTGCTGACATCCAAATATGGTATGATCTGCCTCCTATTTACCTTTCCACTCTTATCACTATCGTCCCATTTTCCATATTTAACATTTATCAGTTACTTAAATATGTCACTGTTTCACCCAGGTTTATGGTACATGCTTTTTCCTCTCTCTAGAATACTTGTCCTCTTTCTCTGAACCCATCCACTAAGTGTTTGAAATACAGGTCTCCTCTTAGGTGTCATTTATTCTAGGATAGCATCCAAAATCCAATCTAGTTTAGACAAAGTCTAGCCTAGATTAGATGCTCCTTCAATGTTATCCCATATTATCTACTTCCTTTAAACCCATCACACAATATTTTAGCTGTCTCTTATCTTTTTTTCTTGTCTTAGATCTTAATGAAACATCCATAGGGAATGGAGCTTTTATTATTTATCATTGTTTTACTTGATCTTAGAAAAGCGCCAAAACATGGTGTCAATAAATAAGTGCCAAATGAGTAACTGACTGATATTAATATTCTCTAAAGATTTAGATAAGCAACATGAGGTAATTTACTTCCTAAAAAATACTTCCTGAAAAAAGGAAGTATTTGGCCTGTGTTAAAGATGATTGAATTCCTTAGTTTTCCTTTTAAGTGAGTGAAAGAAAATTCCATGCTGCTGAGGGGAAGGATTATGCCTAGCTGTCTCTATGGTTTCCATAATATCAGCCCATCAGTGAGTATAGACTGAGTCAAATAAACAATTGTAAAATAAATAAATCAGTGCATGAATCATAAAAACTATATATATAAAATCAAGGAAATGTGTCATTTTCCCTGGATGTCTAAAAATTACCCCATTAAGGCTAGTATATTATAAAATTGACAATTTGCTTCACTGAATGTTTTCCAGGGAAATGAATAAAGGAAACACCAATTATTACTAGATAAACTTAAGGATAAAGCTTCAAAATGTAAAGCTGCAAAAAAGACTATAAGATTTATGGCTAAGATAATATTTCATATTGGAATCTTTGAACTCCAATTAAGTCTATAAAAACACATACAGAAAAAAAGGCTAGTCTATACAAAATGATTTTTCTGCTGAATGTGGGGGTAGAAATACAGATGAGTTTTTAAAAAAGGACAGCAATGAATTTTTAGTTAGATTAGCAGAGTTAAAAGCACTTAAAGATTTATGCAATCACACACACAGCCTCCAAATCTACATGTAACTGGTAGTAAAGTTATAATTCATACCAGCAAGAGACAAGAAATTCAAGGGCAAAGATAAACCATAATTCACACCATTGAATTATCGAGTTCTCACTTCCTTTCTCTGGCTCCATCTAAAATTCCTCCCGAGGATCTTAAGTCAAAGCTCTATCTGGAAGCAAGTAAGCCTGAGGAAACCTAAGATCCTCTATCACCACTCAGGCAAAGGAGAGTCCACAAGACCTCAGAAGTGTATACTAATCCTTCAAAGTAATGTATTGTGCAGTGCAGTGTACTCAGGTGGAAAAAATCTATTTAAAATTGCATTATGCAACTACAGTAAGTATAATCTGCTCAAAATTGAAGCTAGTTTTGTCATGCCTTGCTCACTGTAGATGTCATTTTCTTTAGCAATAATATTTAGAAATACATTTGTGGTTATTAAAACTAAGTAAAAATACATGTACAACCACCACAATAAAATCATTGGAAAATTGTTGAACGTGTTAAAAAACAAAATTCAACTGAGTAAATTATAAAGATCTTATTGGCTTTAATCAACAATTCATGAATCAGGTAGCATTCCATCTAGCAGATAGAAATGAGCTCCAAAGAGCTGTACAAAATGAAAGACTTTTAAGGGAAGAAGGGAGTGGGAACAAGGAAGTTATACTAGCAAAAAGTGGATTGGCTGTGGCAAGGTCACTTCCTTTAGGGGATGGCATGTGGTCTGTTGGGCAGACTACCTTACTAGGGCTACCTTACTGATTCCTGATTGACAGTTTAAGATTCCATTTCTAAAACTGTAATTAAGTCTTGGTGTGGTGACATGGGGCTTACCATAAGTGACTTCATTTGGGGCCTGTTGTCTTGTTTTTAACAAACTATTCTTTAGGATAGAAATCACTATGGATTTATTTCATAAAAAAGTCATTATTCTGGTAAGACAAAGGTTTAAAGAAATTATAGCTGTTTTTTCCCCCCACACTTAATCATATTAACAATCTAAGTAAAACTTTCTAAATGTTTTCTAGTTATTGATTCTCCTTGGAAAAAATCTATCTGAACTGTATCATAGAGTCGTTAGCAGGTAATGTTATGCCTCACAAATTATGTACTGGCAGAATTTACTGGTGAGGTAAGAGAATCAGAACTCATTGCCTATTTGCTTGACTAATTGTTGCTACTGTGTGCATTTTAGTGCATGTAGTTTCTGCAAAACAGTTTTTAATGAGGTCATTAGTCTTTTTCTTATATTATTCCCCTAATTCCCTTCTACAGTCTTTAAAACCCTAATCAGCAGAATCATTTACAAAACCACTTTATAAAGTTTAACAGTTAACTGCAATGTGGTATCAATGGACTTAAGTATTATACCTTTAATATGTGTATATTGTACCACTCAAAGAGAGTCAACTCCATATATTTGTTCAGTAAATAATAATAATGATCTTAATAAGGTATTATGCATATTTGATGAGTTTTAATGTAAAGCATATTTCCTAATATAGAAAATACACCAAAAGCCATCTTTCAGTACTAGTAATTATTTTCCTTAAAATCTGTTCAGAGCAGGAGCTTCCAGGTGAAGGCTAATGAAGTATACATCAATGAATTCTTTCAAGAGAATTCCACACTTCCAAAAGAGTTAATATGGAATATGAAATAGACATGCAAATTAACTGTGGCAAGGCATTAAAAGTATATAAATGCTGGCCCAAATTGTTAAGTAACCGCAATGAAGGGATAACTGCAATTCAGAAGATTTAAATTCTAGGCCCAAGGATAACAAAAATATAGATCAAAATAGGATGATTCTAGCTAAAATTTTCAGAGGAATCATTGTTTCTATAGAATGACACTACCCAAATAGTACTTCTAGGACCTGATGCTATCATTAACAAAATAATACAAGTCTTGAGCCAATGTAAAACTCACATAAGCACTTTATATTTTAAATAACACAAAATGCTTATAATCTTATGTATTACACTTTCATTTCAATAATATTGAAACTTCAATTTGCTTTAAAATATTCCAGTGGGAAAATTACTATGAATATTTAAGTGTTCATTAGATATGTTGACTCTAAATTCCTCCTCTACACACTGAAATTCTAAATGATTCAAGCTGAATATCCATAAACCCAAGTACCATGAGTGTGTGTGTATATGTGGATTTCAATATAATATAATGCAAAGTAATACATTTGCATTCTGCTACAATTGCTCCAATAATTAATAAATAACGACTGAATCCTAAATCTGTGTCTAGAGTCCAGATCTTTTTTCTGAACTTTAGTATTGCATGCTCTCTATCTAGATGCCTCACCCATCTTTAACTTAACATATAAATGGCCTCTTAAGTGGACTCCTCTTCCCTCTTCCATGTTTCTTCTTTTCCCATACACAAATTTTTCATTTGTACATTTGTTTGTACAATAAAACCTACATTCCCTATCTTAGTCAAGACCATATTGGATTGTCCTTGAACACTGTCTATTGTTATTTCCCATAACTCAGCTACAAACTATTTTATGCCTCAGTTTTTTCACAAGTGTTCTTCCTCATTGCATGGAATGCCAGACTCTTTCCTGCTTGTCTCCTGATAAATAATTATGCATTATCAAGTTAAATTAAGGTCATCTTTTAGACAGCATATTGCCTGATACACCACTCTCATATACAGAACTATTTCTCATATATTATTGAAGTAAATATTTACATATCTCACTGTCATATAAGCCTGTCAGCTATCAGGATTTAATATTTTCAAAAATATTCTCTGGGGGGCTTCCCTGGTGGCGCAGTGGTTAAGAGTCTGCCTGCCGATGCAGGGGACACGGGTTCGTGCCCCGGTCCCGGAGGATCCCACATGCCGCGGAATGGCTAGGCCCGTGAGCCATGGCCGCTGAGCCTGCGCGTCCGGGGCCTGTGCTCCGCAACGGGAGAATTCTCTGATTTATATATATCTTGTTAGTATACAATACATGTCTACCTATCTATAGCCTATTATTATTTCTTTTAGAAAAGGGAGAAAACAAAAATACTGATAGAAATAGGACATAATATTTTTGAAAACATATGTTTAAATTCCATTTTTATGGCTCAATAATATCCCATTGTATGGCTATACCACATTTTTTTTCATCCATTCATCAGATAATGGACATTTAGGTTGTTTCCACTCTTTGCTCTTACGCATAATGCTGCTGTGAATATTCATGTGCAAGTTTTAGTGTAAAATGTTTTCAGTTCTCTTGGGTACATACCCAAGAGTGGGTGGTATGATAACTGTATGTTTACCTTTTTGAAGAACTGCCAAACTATTTTCCACAGTAGTTGCACTATTTTATAGTCACACCAGCAAAGTATGAGGCACCCAGTTATCTTCCTGAACATTTGGTATTTTTCATTGTTTTCATGATAGCCATCCTAATGGGTGTGAAACATGCAAAACAAGGATAAACTTTGAAAAAATTATGCTAAGTGAAAGAAACCTGACACAAAGGCCATGTTTTGTATGATCCTATTTATATAAAATGTCCAGAATAGATAAGACCATAGAGACAGAAAGTAGATTAGTAGTTCCCAGGGACTGGAGGGCATGACTGATAACAGTTATGGTGTTTCTTTTTGGGTAATAAAAATATTCTGGAATAGCATAGTGGTGATGATTGTACAACCTTGTGAATGTAGTTAATTATATCATTTAAAATGGTGAATTTAAGTTCTGTGAAATTCTATATTACATGAATTATATCTCAATAAAACTTCAAAAGAATCATGCATACAAGGCGAAAAAAAATAAAAGCAGATTTCCTTCTCATTCTCAGTGTTTTCTGTAAGGAAAGAAGATACAGATAAGAAAGGAATATAGCAAGTTTTGTGTCATGGTCACAATATTTCTGAGTTTCAAAAGCTTATAATGGAGGAGTTATTTGCTCCACATTCTGATTGAAATCCTGGGGAAAGATTAGCAGAATGGTGAGTCCTCATCAAGGGAGCAGACCCAGAGTAAATGCAACCTTGACAGCAAGATCATGCAGAGATAGGGCTCCGAACTAACCTTCATTTCTACGTAGTGTGACACCAAATTGAGAGAAGTCCTCAATGTGTTCTGATACAGCAAGAATCATGGTGACTCCACAGAAGGGACTTCAGGAACACAGACTTTCTCAGCGGCTGGATAGAGAACATGATCAAGACGCAGAAGTGTCCGTAGTGTCAGTAAGATGTAAAAGGGAGCCAACTGGCCAGAGTTGCGTAGACCTTGACCAAGCCTGAAGAGAGACCAGACTTCATGATGTATATCTCCATCTCAGTGCCAATTTATCCCCTAATATTCAAACTAACTACTTAAACAGAATAAAAACTTATAATATGAATGCCATCAGAATAAAGAATGACATTTTGATCAAGGGGCCTTGTTGTGACTAGAGCAGCCAGAAGCAGGATACTCACGGATATGAAAACCAAGGCATTTGGGCAAAAAAAGAGTATTTTTTATTTAAATATTCACATTCTGAGTATAGATTGACATTAATAAATTAAACTAAATCTTGTTGTTCTCCGTCTTCCATCCGCATCACTAGGCAATAAATTCGGGGATTGAGAAAGGAGATTGGTAAGCCTCCCTTTACCCACTTATCTATCAACTAGGGGAAGAGCAGGGAATGGGATGAGGTCTGAAAGTCCAAGAATATTTCCAAAAGAGAGTGAATTACTTTAAGTGTACAGCTTATGATTCTGAACCAAACCTATTCTCCTCTGTCATGTACATTCTAATAGGTTGGAGCTAACTGTATGTATGTCTTTCTAACTCCTTGTTCAGTGAGCTCATATTGTAGCTTGAAATTGGCCACTATCCCGATGAACACAGATACTATTTTGGTTAAGAGAAAGGTTTTGTACAGAATATCTCAAAAACTGATCACTTAACCAAAACACATTAAGTAATCTAAAGAGGTAAGGGATTAACCTAAGAATATCTTGCTGAAAATTTTGTTTTGTTTTCTCCTTGCTTCTTCAACTCATGAAGAACATTGGAGCAATTTTATCAGATAAGCTATATTTTAACTGTCCATCTAAATACATTCTGGATGATTTATTTTCAGCTATACATCAAAGAAATAATTGTCACATTCAAGGAGTTTAAAGCAAACAACCACTGCTAGCGAAAAAATTTTCTGAACCAACAGGATGGTGTAAAAATACTGGAGGGAGAAATATTAATACAATCATAAACAAATGGTGGTCTCAAAACTAGCATATCTGTGTAAAAAAGGGTTCTTTTTCCATTTGATTACAAACACCCAATAAATGTGTATTCTATATAGAATGAATCTGTTGATACTTGTTTTGTAAAGTAAAAATAATTGCATTTTATAATTTCTTTTATTTTCTGATATACAAAACTCACCCCCCACTGTCAAATTTTCAAGTGTATTTCCTTGTAAACACATTATGAATAAGATAAATTGTAATTATTTAGTATAATTTTATATCAAAGTTTATATCTAGACATAAAGCCTTTTCTATTAATTTTTCCTCTTATTATTGTCAAATTATTTTATATTAATATCAATATAATCAAGATGAACAGTCATGGCTGAAGAATGGATAAAAATGTGAAATAATATTCCACTGGATACTTGCAATATTATTCATCCATGAGAAGGAAGGAAATCCTACCACTTGAGACAACATGCATGTACCTAGAGGATAATATGCTAAGTGAAATAAATCAGACAAAGACAAATACCATATGATTTCACTTATGTGGAATCTAAAAAACAAAACATATGAACAAACACAAAAAGAAACAGGGTCATAGATGTAAAAAACAAACAGGTTGTTGCCAGAGGGAAGGGAGGTTGTGGGATGAGTGAAATAGGTGAGGAAAATTAAGAGGTACAAACTTCCAGTTATAAAATAAATGAGTCATGTGGATGAAATGTACAGGGGAATACAGTCAATAATAATGCAATATCTTTGCAATGGGGCTTTGTCAAAGATCAGCTGACTATGTTTATGAGGGTCTATTTCTGAGCTCTCTGTTCTGTTCTACAGATCTATATGTCTATTCTTTCACCAATACCACACTGTATTGATTGTTTTTGCTTTATAGTAAGTCTTGAAGTAAGGTAGTGTCAGTCATTCAACTTTGTTCTTCTCCTCCAATACTGAGTTGGCTATACTGGGTCTTTGCCTCTCCTTATAAACTTTAGGATCAGTTTGTAAATAGATATTCACAAAGTAACTTGATGGAATTTTGAAATTCCATTGAATTGAAATTGCATTTAATCTACTGATCAAGTTGAGAAGAATTAATATCTTGACAATATTGAGTCCTCTTATCCATGAATATGAAATATCTCTCCATCTATTCAGTTCTTTGATTTAATTTATCAGAGTTTTGTAGTTTTCTTCCTATAGATCCTAAACAAATTTTGTTAGATTTACACTGAAATATTTATTTTTGAAGGTGGTAATGTAAATAAATAGTATTGTATTTCTAATTTCAAATTCTAGTTGTTCATTGCTGATATATAGGAAGATAATTGACTTTTGCCTATTAATCTTATATCTTGCAATCCTGCTACAAAACTTATTAGTTCCAGGAGGCTTTGTGGTTGATTCTTTTGGACTTTCTACATAGATGATTATGTCACCTATGAACAATGACTGCTTTATGTGTTCCTTTCCAATCTGTATACCTTTTAGTTTCCTTTCCTCTCTTGTTGCATTAGCTGAAACTTCCAGTACAATATTGAAAAGCAGTGGTAAGAGTAGTGACATGCAGGGATGTCTTGTACCTGATCCTAATAGGAAAGCTGCAAGCTTCTCACCATTAAGAATAATTTTGGCTGTAGGTTTTCTGTAGGAAATTTTCTTCTATTTATAGTTTACTGAGAGTTTTCATCATGAATGGGTGTTGAATTTTGTCAAACGCTTTTTCTGCACCTATTGATATAAAAATGTGATTTTTTTTTAGTCTGTTGATGTGATGGATTACAGTAATTGATTTTTGAACGTTGAATAAGCCTCGCATATCTGTGATAAATCCCACTTGGTGTATAATTCTTTTTATACACAGTTGGATTCTATTTGATAAGAGTTGTTGAGAATATTTGCACCTATATTTCAGTGTACCTTTTGTGAATGTTCAGCAACATATTTTTTCTCTGTTTACAGGATAATAAGATAGTTACAAAGTATAAACATAAATATGCATAGAAAATGAGGTTTTTGTCTACTTCTAGAATTTTTACATTAAGTATTCTACTGGTGCCTTGTTTAATACACATTAGGTTTGTGATATTTCATGTAAGGTTTTTTAAATAAAATAATTTATTTAATATATTATCAATAATATCTATTATTTTCCATTATATGACACTAAAATATTTATTATTATGTATAATATGTAAAACACAATAATTATTATGGTAGAAAATTTATTAACTGCTTAATATGTGTTAACTGCCATTCTGTGAGATTTGTGTCAGATTAACTGACAAAAATTTAATCCTCTCAAGTTTACAGTGAGGAGGGAGCTATGATACTTACTTGTTATAGATTAAAAAAAAAAAAACTTAGGCCAAAAGGGACAAATAATTGGGCAAGGATACACAATTACTAGTGCCAAAGCAGGAGTTTAAACTATAAAACTATTATGACATGACTTTAAAATTAAAGAGAGCTTTCTATTATCCTCAAATAGCCCTGTTTGCTCCTTTTCTTCTCAAATTCTATTTTATAATTATGTAAACTGATATTGTTATTTTTGCTCATTTTATGTTTGCATTTAAGTGACTTCTATGCCCATATTTTCATTTCAAGCTTCTTTCTTCTTATGAGGGCCAGGGGGAGTTTCATGGTTGTAGTGCTTTTCAGTGACTAAATTTGGACATTTGGATTGGAAGTTATAAAATATTTACATATCTATTTTAATAAGAAGTATCCTATCTCAGCTTAATAATTATACCTTATTTGTTTTATATTTTCTTTCTTAAATTTACATGTAAGCTCATCACAAGACATGATTTCCTATAAAGTACATTAAAAAAATAAATGTGGGCTTCCCTGCTGGCGCAGTGGTTGAGAGTCCGCCTGCCGATGCAGGGCACACGGGTTTGTGTGCCGGTCCAGGAAGATCCCACATGCCGCGGAGCGGCTGGGCCCGTGAGCCATGGCCGCTGAGCCTGTGCGTCCAGAGCCTGTGCTCCGCAACGGGAGAGGCCACAACAGTGAGAGGCCCGCGTACCACACACACACAAAAAAAGTATTATAATTATGATGATGATGTAGCTAGAGATAGGCATGGCTGTTTGTGGAATTTTGAGGGAAAGTGCCCAAATTCACCATAGTTTGGTTTCTTCATTCAGAGGATATGAAAAGTCATGATTTGCTCATAATTATAAATCACTATAATACCACCCCATGAAATGTACTATCATTACAGGTTACTGTTTTGGGTGTTTCCCTTTCATAAAAAAAATTTTCATATATGCACATGACTAGAAGCTACAGAAGAGCTAATGTAGCTACACTCAAGAGAGGTAACTTTTTTCTAATCAAATAAATTTTGTTCACATGTATGTTCAAGATCATGAGGCCTAATGGAACAAATGGTATTAAATATATGGTAGTGACTTACATGGATTTTCTACACATCCAGTTCCTTTCAGATTCATCTTTTATTTTAATTATTACGTTTGGAGTTGGTGGCATCATTTTAAAACTTGAATTATTAACAGTATTAAAAATATTAATGCCTGGATAAAGGGGAATAAGAGAAAATGCATCTTATATATTATCCTATTGCTGCAGTGCTATTTCTTCTATTCTTTATAATATAAATATTATATTCTACTGAGAACTAAGAAAATGTATCAAAACAAAATAAACTTCTTGGGCAAAACTTTATGCTGAAACATATTTCTACCCTGGATAATACATTTCTAAAACCGTTCATACTACCTTAATTTGTTATATGACAAAGATATTTTCTTATTATTGTACATCTAACAATAAGAAAATAATAAAAATATACAATATACTTTGAAGTCATACCAAGATGCTTTTTATTTTCCCTTTAAAATTGTTTAAAATAAAAATAATATTTCAGGCTTCCCTCATGGCGCAGTGGTTGAGAGTCCACCTGCCAATGCAGGGAACACGGGCTCGTGCCCCGGTCCGGCAACGGGAGAGGCCACAACAGTGAGAGGCCCGCGTACTGCAAAAAAAAAATTTTTTTTAAATAAAAAAAAAAATAAAACAATAAAAATAATATTTCATGGGCTTCCGTGGTGGCGCAGTGGTTGAGAGTCCGCCTGCCGATGCAGGGGACTCAGGTTCATGCCCCGGTCCACATGCCGCAGAGCAGCTGGGCGCATGAGCCATGGCCGCTGAGCCTGCGTGTCCCGAGCCTGTGCTCCACAATGGGAGCACAGGCTCCCGTTTCACAAATAATATTTCATAAAAAATGAAAAAGAAAATAAGTAATCATTTAATAATGTAATCTCAGAAAAATAAACAAAATCAAAAGACAGTGTCTTATTCCAAGATTTATTACTTTCAACATTTGTGGTAAAGCCCCATAACTACTATACATAGATAAAATAAATACATAGACATGTATATACATACGTTCACATATGTATATTTCCATACATGCATATATATATAAATGCACATACACATAGGTCTACTATCTTTCCTGCACTTAAAAAATATAACTCTTTATTCTGAATATTTCTCTAGGGCAATATTTATAAATCTCTTCCATTTTTCACTTTAGATGGAAAGGATAAATATCTCCAAGTCCTAATATCAAAGTAAACATCATTAATGTTTTGGTACACAGTCTTACTAATTCCTCCCTTCCTGCCTGCCTTCCTCCCTTCCTTCCTTCCTTCCTTCCTCTTCCTCACTTTCTTTCTCTTTCTCCTTCTCTCTTAATATATGCTGCTGTTCATACTGTTTACCAACATGTTTT
Organism: Physeter macrocephalus; assembly: GCF_002837175.3. Lineage (NCBI taxonomy): Eukaryota > Metazoa > Chordata > Mammalia > Artiodactyla > Physeteridae > Physeter > Physeter macrocephalus. The sequence continues at coordinate 104,188,302 of NC_041221.1, forward strand.
TCATTTATTGACTAAATATGGAGCTAAATTTGTATGAATTTGAAGCTTAAATACATATTAATTCAGATGGATCTATATAGGTGTGAATTTTAAAATGCATCATACTTTTAAAGTTTAGGATGTAAACTAATATTAAACCAAAACTTATATGATAGTCCTATAGGATGCTTCTATTTTAAATTATTAGACAATACTCAAAGGACAACCTTGTATGTATGTCTGTGCAAATTTATTCAAATATCAATCTGAGAAAAAGTTTTAAGAACTGGAGTGCTCAGACAAAATATCTGCAATATAAATACTTATAGCCATTTGCAATAAGGTTGAAACCATTTTTCACGAGTAATACATGACAATGCTATATTCCAATATACCTGAAATAACTGCTTATTTTAACATTTCATCTGTGTTATAAGCTATTGAATTTTAGTAACAATTTTAAGAATAAAAAATAAAGGTACCAATGATAGATAATTTCTCTTCTACATGTTCAAATAGGTATTGACTATTTATGTTCTTTACCTGGGTTGCATTATAAAAGTGTATGAGAGTTATTTAAGAAATACCATATAGGTGGACATAGATTGCTTCTAATTTGTTACTATTATAAATTTGTAGTGATAATTATCCTTGTATTTAAGTTTTTATGTAATTTTCAGTTTTTACATTAAGGATGGACTCCTAAAGATAATATTGTCTGGTCAAATGGTACATACTTTGAAAATAACTCTGACATAGGTAAATATATACATTTATACATATACATATATTACTATGATCCTATTTGTCCCCCACAAAATTTTATCAATTCACACATTATTAGTAGAATATGATTACCCTTTTGCCCATATCCACATTAAACACCTTAAAATTACCGCCACATAATTTTCTGATACATAGTAACATTTATAACTATTCTATGAGTTTTAATAAAGTTATTTATAAGATATGAATTTTGACATCAATCCTTTAATTGAAATGTTTGTATTCTCTATGTTTTTATTTATTCCTGAATCTATGTCCAAAATGCAAAAGATGTTTAGAAAATTGAACTATATTTTTATTTTACTTTTTCATTGTAATTAGCGATATGTTTTGTATAACTTGAGACTGAATAAATTTTTCCATTACAGATTGAACACTTCTTCAGTAAAACAACACCATTTATTTACAATGATGCTATTACATTCTATTGTGTATTCTATATAGATATTAAAATATCTGCTTATTTTACGTTTATATTTTCCTGGCTAATCTTTGCTTATATTGAGTAATTTGTAATATGACAGCATTTGAGTAGGGTTTTCAATCTTAAAGATCTCATTAATCTTTATTTCATTACAAATTGGCTGATTAATATTTCTAATGATTTTTTAAATAATTTGGAGTCCTTTATTTAGATTATTTCATAAGAGTTTGAACATGTTCTTTAGCAAGTCATATCCCTTGCACCCATTTAGGGAAAGTACACATGATTAAAAAAAAAAATCTGAGTGTGTATTTGTATTATATTCATACATAAATTACATATTAGTTTGTACAGTGTTATTTTATAACTACTGATAACCCTCAAACTCTATGAATATTATTTTATTTCACTCTGATATCTAATATTTACTAGGAGGAATCTACATTTAGAGTTATATATTTGCTTTGTAATTTAGCTCTTTGTTTCGTAACAGATTGCATTAAATTAAAATAATTTACCATGCCTATCTACACAATGGTAATATTTCTTCAGTTTTCCTGATAATAATGGCAGCTTACTTAATGAGCTTTTCTATGTGTTTAGCACTAAAGACTATTTCTCTATTAATCAACCTAACAAGTGTGGAAGGTAAATAATAGTACCTTTATTTTCAGGTGAAAAAAATAGTGGCATGGGAGAGCTCAAGTCATTTTGATCAAAGTTCACCCAATAGGTAAACATACCTGAATATGACCCCAGGTACCAGGTTCCTGATGATGATTTTTCCTTATAAAGAGCCGTGTATTTCTTCATATCAGGTATGTTAAGTCCATCATTTTTTTTTTTTTTTTTTTGGTTCGCGGGCCTCTCACTGTTGTGGCCTCTCCCGTTGCGGAGCACAGGCTCCGGACGCGCAGGCTCAGCGGCCATGGCTCACGGGCCCAGCCGCTCCGCGGCACGTGGGATCTTCCCGGACCGGGGCACGGACCCGGGTCCCCTGCATCGGCAGGCGGACTCTCAACCACTGCGCCACCAGGGAAGCCCCATCATATTTTTAATTAGCATTTATTGTTATATTTCTGTTCCTTTATTTATGTACACTTTTTTGTGTCTATCTACTCTAATCACAGTGTTTGAATTAATCTTTTGGTTCTCTATATCTGATATTCTCTATATCTAAGATATCTCTATATCTTAGAAAGTAAAAAACTTTCTAAGCTTCATATCACCAATTAAACCACTTGATGTGGTCATTATTACTCTGCATATTCTAGTGTCATTTAAAATTCTTGTATAGAATCAACACCTTATAATATTTGTCATTAATTCCACCGTTTCCCTTTTTTGTTCTACAATCTCAAAGACTTTTATCCATTGTTTCAGAGCCGTTGTTTTTTTTTTAACTTCTTGATGTCAAAACAAGAGGAAGGGGGCTTCCCTGGTGGCGCAGTGGTTGCGCGTCCGCCTGCCGATGCAGGGGAACCGGGTTCGCGCCCCGGTCTGGGAGGATCCCACATGCCGCGGAGCGGCTGGGCCCGTGAGCCATGGCC
>NC_041221.1:104191139-104255221 GCF_002837175.3 Physeter macrocephalus
AAAAAAAAAAAAAAAAAAAAAAAAAGTGGAGGATGTAATGTCTTTCTAAAATAATTTATCATTCTTTTTTCTTATATGTAATGTTCATCTTCTTTTATGTTCTAAATTATTATCAAGGATTTCATGCTGGACATAACTTTTTCAGCCTTTTAATTGGCCATAGAATAACGAAGGTTGAATCTTTTAGTTTATCTTTATGACTAACCTGGATATTGTTAAAGGACCTTCTTTACTGCCTAAAGCTGATGTAGATGTATTGTACTCATTACTTTAGAATCAAAATGAAAGTGATATAGTCATTGGAGCCACGGGAACCACTAGTATGGGTTATTTGCTACTTGATTTTGTTTTCTTTTGAGCGTCTTTCTAAGAGAAAGTTCCTTTTGAATTCATTTTTGTTTGTTTGTTTCTGTTTCTGTCTACATTATATGGTATTACATCATAGCTTTCCCATTACATATGCTTTCCAGGTTGGCCGATCATCATTTTTCCAGATAGGGGGAGGATATGTGAACAAAATGAATGGTCAGAGGAGCAATTTCTGATTATGCAAAATTCTCCCAGTTTATGGTGAACTGATCATATTAGTGAAAAATCAGGTTAGAGGAAAGTACTTTCACATATACTTTTGTTTACTACTTGTGCTTTCCTAGCTATCGTGTAGATATCTCTAATTCTTATCAATTTCCAACAGTTGAGAAGAATTAAATTGTATGGCCAGCCTATAGCCTAACCTCTCCTTAAACTTTCCCCCAACTCCCAAGTAAGGGGATCTTGTTTTCCAAGCCCTGTCTGGCACGATAACTTTCTGATACCTTTAAACAGGTGTGTGTGTGTATGTGTGTGTGTGTTTTCATTTTTTGGTTTTGTTTAGTGTTGGGAGATAATTTATGGTTCATTCATATTTCTGCATATCTTATGAATAAGAAGATACTAATTTCTCCTTTTGTCTGGACTATATTTATTAAGGTGTGTACATAATGAACAGCCTTGGAAGTTAGAGATAAAATGTCCCTCTGAGACAAAGGGCAAGTGTGCTTGTCCCTCATTGGAGAAGATTAGGATTTCCTAGGCTTAAGATTCTTTATCTGTGGCACAAACCCACTGTGTGTGCAGCATCTACTTGACTTCTCTTCATTGCCTTTAGGGAGGTTGAGGAGCAAGAAGAACCAACATAAATCTGATGCTGATATGTCATGCTGTATCATTAGTCAAAATATCTATTGTCTCTGAACCAGGTACCTTATGTCTTCTGCCAGCATCCACGAAAGTGTGGAAGGCTAACTTGTAACCTTGCAAGTAGGGTAAAAACTTAGACCCTTCACAGTTTTTGACACATAATAGAAAATTTACCTTTAACTAGCTGTTACATAATTACATAAAAGAAAAAATCCAAATAATTTCTTAATTGCTATCACTTTTTTTCTAAAATTGTACTTATAAAAATAAAAAGATTGTTTTAGTAAAATGAAGTAGAAAATTCAAATTTAAGAATCATTTTAGACATTACGGGAAATATTCTACAAATAATTTGATGATAGTATGTAGAAAAGATGGTGGTAAATAACAGCTCCCACAAACCTATCCCAACCCTAATGAATCAACAGAAGATAAAGACAAATGGGGAAAAAAAACAGTATCAGTATGAAATTAGGGAAGAGTGCCAACTCCATGACATGAACAACAAAAAATATCTGCAAAATATAGTGTTGGTGGGACAATTTGGAGGAACTCACCACCGATTAATTAAAATTTCCTTTTATTACTAAGTAGTTCAGTGCAGTGAAAAGGGAGTAAAGAACATCCTGGCAAAACACCACAAATAGAGTTGCTTTGAAAGATGAAGGTGGGAGAAAGAACAGTTGGGCCACTCACTTGGAACCACATTTGCCCTTGCTAGTCAGTAGCATCTGAAGCTGAAGCCTTTTGCTGAAAGTGGCTCATACTACCAATAGAAAGTCTGTAGCTGCTAGGGGTTTTTCTGTTTTGTTTGTTTGTTTTTTGTTCTGTTTTGTTTTCCCCCTGAAATGAATTCCCATTTAAATATTTCTCTCCCCAGCCTCATGAGGCTCCCAAAAGCTTTTGCTTGAGTACTTAACCTCTTATCAACCTCTATTTTCTTTTCATAGGCTCAGCCTTTGGCCCAAGCCATATTCAAATCAGAAAATGTCTCAATATTTAAAGTAGGTATGAATTTGAGAATCATCTGAATGTGCTTTCTTCTCTCTAGAATTTTGCTCCTGAAACCTGGGCTGCCTTGGTAGATTATTTTCCAAGTTTTGCCCTCAAGTTTACAGACCCTTGCTTTAGGTCACCTGAAAATATATGCATATGAGAAAAGCCAAGTTAATTATGCAAAAAAAAAAAAAAGGCAGTGCAAACACACCAGCATTAGCTGATACTAAAAACTATTATAAAGTGTTGGGAATTAAAACAGTTAAGTATCTTTGCAAAACAGACATATAGCTAAATGGAACAACATGGAGAATATTGAAATAGACATAAACATGTTTAGTAATATAATTTACAGAAAATAGTCCTTTGGAAGCTGTTTATTTTTTAAAAAGACAGAAAATTTCTATAATTAATATGGCAGAATTTTAAAATATTTTTGTAATGAGAAACATTTGGGAAAAATTTTTAAATGAAGCCATAAAAGTAAAAGGATTAAATCTATCAGAACTTTTAATTTTTAAAACAATCATTAAAGAGAAAGGTCATTTATTCTACATAGAACCTAATAGATTTAACAAATTAGAAAAAAAAAAAACTTGGACAAAACCAAATAGAAAATATTTTTTTAAAACAGAAATAGATTCCAAATATGAAAGAAATATCATAAATAAATTCAATATTGACATGACAATCTGGAGGAAATAATTGCAATATCTCCTAGAGACAAAACACTAATCTCCTTAATTTTGTTGTTATATAAATCCATCATAAAAAATAACCACAAGGAAAAAATGGGGAAAAGATGCTAATAGGCATGACACAAAAAATACAAAGTAAAACAAAATTAAACAAAATAAAGGTCTCCCTAATATTTGAAAATGCTGTGCTTCACTCAAGTCATAACCTGAAAAATATGAGGAATAAAACTGCAAACTCTTATGTTTTACCTATTGGAGTAAAATAAAACTTGCATACATTTGGTAAAACCAAAGGATTTGAGAAAGTAGTCACAAGTATTCTTTTTGTCGTCATTGTCAACTAGGGCAAACATTTTGGAAGCTGATTTGGACATAAATGTACCAGTTACACTAGCAATCCAACACTCTAAGAAGATGTAGTACTTTGCCATGATACAAATGGATGGATATTTATCATAGCATTGTTTTCAATATCATCAAAATGTAATAAAAATAAATCTATCTAAATAGGGCTAATTAAATTAATCATAGTACAGTTTTAAATTGGAATACTGTGTAGTCTTTAAAGCAAATGATTCACAACTATCTCTCCTGATTTGGAAATATCACTAAAATATTTGTTAACTGGAAAGCAAGTGGCACAATAATATGTATTTTGTTTTAAAATAGTATACACATTTCTGGTTGAAAAGATTGGTAAGTTGGTAAGGGAAGTGTAGCTTTCATTCTATTTTTTTTGTTTCAGTCTAAATTATTTTATTCCATTTCCATTTTTTACTATTTGCTCCGATTAACTTAAAAATAAACAGAAAAATCTATATTTAATATAGACTATATTAAATTTAAATATATTTAATGTTATATTACTAAGTAATTTCAGGGTCAGAATAAGGACTAATAAAATGTTTAAATCAATTTAGTTTCCCCAGTTCATGAGCTGACCTTTCAAATATGTAAAGATAAAGAAAATATGTACATAGAAGATTGTCAAAGACTGTTTTTTTTCCATATGGAATATATTCCAGTTTTATATTAGATGAACATAAATGGAAACAGAACTATAAGAACCCGGAGAATATAAAATTATATATGTTATTGATTATGAAGAAAATAGAGTGACAATCATTGACAAAGGTAATAGCGTGCCATAAGGAAGAGAAGACTACACAATTTAAATCTTGGGATCTTGTTCCTTTACTTTATCTTCTACAATGAGGAACACAATCTATACATATGAAAATGATTAGTAGTTTTGAAATATAAGCTATCTGAATAGCTCCTGGCTCTTGAAAATTATGTGATAAATGTTTCAAATTTGGAGACAAGGAAACTAAAGTAAAGTAAGAATGCTTATCAAAATTTAGGTATAGTATCTTGAATTTAGCTTAAAGATGGATAATCTCATGCAGAAAGACAGTTTCAAAAATGTGCCTTGAATTTACTAGTAATGGCTACAGTAGTTTGGCTTTTATTTATTTCCCCTCCAATATCATAAAATAGGTGGTTTCTTTCTTCAGAAATAAGCTTCTTGGTATTTTTACTATTAATGACTTTGTTCAAAGTAGGCATATCTTTTATCGGGCAGCCACTTTACAAAATCAGAAACTGTCATAAATTAATTTACTTTCACATATTATGAGTTGATTATTTTGGTTTCCCTAATACATTATGGAGATGCATGGGGAGTTAGGGATTCATTATTGATTGGCCTTTAATGAGAATTAACTTAAAATTGAAAAAAATATATAACTTTATTTAGGAATCTTATTCACTAGAGATTACTTTTAGAGTCAGGTTTTAAGATAGTGGACATTTATAGAGCATTTATTCTATGCCAAACACATCTCACATGTTCCTCCAAAACTTTCTTAAGTAAGTGATATAATCCTTATTCATAGATGGGAAAACTGATTCAGAAAAGTATATCACTTGCCCAAGGTAATAGTGCTTATAAGTAGCAGAGCCATATTCAAACCAAAGTATTTCTAATTCCAAGGCCCAAGATCTCCCCATTGACTCAACATTGCCTTCTCCAGCAAAACAATCTTAGATCAGTAGATGAACTTATTAATACTGACCCATTACCACTGAATGTTAGGCTTACTTTTTTAAAATTTTGTATTATGGAAATTTTCAAACATACACAAAAGGGGAAGAAGTAGTACTATGAATCCCAAGTGCCAGTTATCACCTGGAGTCAACAATCTATGCAAAGTTATACAGATTTAGTATTAGATGATATTAAGGAATTATTTTTAACTTTAAGAGGTATAATAATTTCTTAACATCTTCTAATATCCAATGTGTACATTTTGCTAAATTGTTGGAAAAAATATCTTTTTTCTTGTTCAAATGTTTATGTCGCTTATGTCTTAGGTCTCCTTGGATCTGCATTACCATTCCCTCCATTTATCTTCAAACCACTTGTTTATTAAAGAAACTGAGTTGCTTTCTTATAGAACTTCCCACCTTCTTGATCTGATTTCTCATATTCTTGTGGTATAATTTAACATGTTTCTCTATCCTTCATATTTCCTGCAAACTAGTAGTTACAGCCTTGATAAATTCAATTTCAGTTTTTTGGAAAGAATACTTCTTAAATGGTGTGTGTTCTTCCCACTGTATAATATGAGGGGGCACTTAATGAGTAACAGTCCAATTTTGAACAAAGTTCACTGCCTGTCAGACAGATCCATGTATTATAAATTCCTCATCAACCTTTCACTTAGTAGTTTTAAGAGTCATTGATGATTCTATCTAGGTGCACCATTTCATTATTTGTTTTGAGATATAATTCACATGCCACAAAATTCACCCTTTAAAGTGTACAGTCTAGGGCTTCCCTGGTGGCGCAGTGGTTGGGGGCCCGCCTGCCGATGCAGGGGACACGGGTTCGTGCCCCGGTCCGGGAAGATCCCACATGCCGTGGAGCCTGCGCGTCTGGAACCTGTGCTCCGCAGCGGGAGAGGCTACAACAGTGAGAGGCCCGCATAACGCAAAAAAAAAAAAAAAAAAGTGTACAGTCTAATGATTTTTAGTATATTTGCAGGGTTGTACAACCATCCTCACTATCTAACTCCAGAACACTTCTATCTTCCAAACAGAAAATCTATATCCATTGGCAGTCATTCCCAATTATCTCCTTTCTCCAGCTCCTAGCAACCACTAATTTGCTCTCTCTATGAATTTGCCTATTCTGAACATTTCATATAAATGGAATCATAAAACACATGGCCTTTTGTGTCTGACTACTTCAGTTAGCATAATATTCACCCATGTTGGGACATGTATCAGTACTTCATTCACCTTTATGACCGGCAAATATTCCATTCAAGTGATATATCACATTTTGTTATTTATGGATCAGTTGATGGTAAACATGTGAGTAGATTCTACTTTTTAGTTATCATGAACAATGCTGCTATGAACATTCATGTGCAAGTTTGTTTGTTTATTTGTTTGTTGTAACAGACATAAGTTTTCAATTCCTTTGGGTACATACCTAGTAGTGGAAGAACCTAAATATAGAAAGCTAATATTATCAGATATATAGGGACAAATTGATAATAATACAATAATTAATTATAGGGCATTTTAGCGCCTCATTTACATCAAAGGACAGTTCATCCAGACAGAAATTTAATAAGGAAATAGTGGCCTTAAATGACCCATTAGCCAGTTGGATTTAATTGATAGCTACAGGTTTGCATACAAAAACAGCCAGAATACACATTCTTTTCAACTGCACATGAGACTTTCTCCAGAGTAGATCACATATTAGGCCACAAAAAATGTCTAAACAAATTCAAGAGGATTAAAGTTAAATCAAGATCTTTTCTGACCACAGTGGTATGAAACTAAAAATCAACTACAAGAAGAAAAATGGAGAAAACACAAACATGTGGAGAGTAAACAACATGCTACTAAGAAACCAATGGGTCAATGAAGAAATCAAAGAGGAAATTATAAAATACCTTGGTACAAATAAAAATGGCTACACAACTTTCCAAAATCTATGGGATATAGCAAAGCCAGTTCTCAGAGGGAGATTTATAGCAATATAAACTAAATTGGAAGGGAAGACATAAAACTGTATTTGCAGATGACATGATACTGTGCATAAAAATCCCTAAAGTCTCCAAAGAAAACCATTAGAACTAATAAATGAATCAGTAAATTTGCAGGACACAAGGTTAATACACAGAAACCTGTTGCTTTTCTTTACACTAATAATGAACTATCAGAAAGAGAAAGCAAGGAAACAATCCTGTTTAAAATCACACCAAAAGAATGAAATACCTAGGAATAAACTTAACCAAGGAGGGCAACAAGCTATTCTCTTGAAAACTGTAAGATATTGATGAAGGAAATTGAAAATGATACAAAGAAATGAAAAGATACCCCATGTTAATTGATTAGAAGTATTAATATTGTTAAAATGTCCATACTACCCAAAGCAATCTACAGATTTAATGCAATTCCTATCAAAATACCCATGACATTTTTCATGATACTAGAACAAATAATCCTAAAATTTATATGGAACTACAAATAGCTAATGAAATCTTGAGAAAAAAAGAAAGCCCCCAAATAGCTAATGAAATCTTGAGAAAAAAGAACAAAGTTGGAGGTATCAGTGTCCCTGAGTTCAGACTACACTACAAATATACAGTCATTAAAATATCATGATATTGACACAAAAACAGACACATGGATCAATGGAACATAATAGAGACGCCAGAAACAAACCCTCACATAATGGCCAATTAATCTATGACAAAACAGGCAAAAATATACAATGGGGAAAAGACACTCGATTCAATAAGTGGTGTGGGGAAAACCAGACAACCCTATGTAAAGAATTAAATTAGAACATTTTCTCATACCGTATACAAAAATAAATTCAAAATGGATTAAAGTCCTAAATATAAGACTGGAAATCATAAAACTCCTAGAAAAAAATATTACATAGGCAATACACTTTTTATAGAAGGCTTAGCAATATTTTTTGGATCTGTCTTCTCAGGAAAAGGAAGCAAAAGCAAAAATAAACAAATGGGACTGAATTATATTAAAAACTTTTACATAGCAAATGTAACCATCAGAAAAAGAAAAGACAACCCACTGAATGGGAGAAAACATTTGCAAATGATATGTCTTATAAGTGATTAATATACAAAATATATAAACAGCTCATGCAACACAATATCAAAGGAACAAACATCCTGATTTAACAAATCAACATATCTATGAATAAAAAACAGAATCATAGATATAGAGAACAGACTTGTGGTTGCCAAGGGGGTGGGGGTGGGGTAGGGGAGGGAAGGAATGGGAGTTTGGGATTAGCAGAGGCAAACTATTACATATAGGATGGATAAACACAAAGGTCCTACTGTATAGAACAGGGAACTATATTCAATATCCTGTGACAAACCAGAATATGAAAAAGAAAAAATATATATAACTGAGTCACTTTGCTGTACAGAAATTAGCACAACATTGTAAATCAACTATACTTCAATAAAATCTTTTAAAAAAGAAAAAAATGGGCAAAAGTCCTGAAAACACATTTTTCCAAAGAAGACATACAGATATCAAACAGGCACATTAAAATGTGCTCAACATCACTTTATTACCAGGGAAACTCAAATCAAAACCACAATAAGATATCACCTCACAACTGTCAGAATGGCTATCATCAAAAAGACAACAAATAACAAATGTTGGTGACGAGATAGATTAAACGGAACCCTAGTACACTGTTGGAAATAATGTAAATTGGTGCAGACTCTATGCAAAACAGTATAGAGCTTTCTCAAAAAACTAAAAACAGAACTGCCATATTATCCAACAATTCCCTTCCTGGGTATGTAGGAATGGAATGAAAGAAGAAAATGAAAACGTTAATTCTAAAAGATATATGTTCCCCAATGTTTATTGCAGCATTAGTTACAATAGCCAAATATGGAAGCAACCTAAATATCCATCAGCAGAATGCATAAAGAAGATGTGGTATATATCTAAAATGGAATATTACTCGGTCATTAAAAAATGAAATTTTGCCTTTTGCAACAACATGGATGGATATGGAGCGTATTATGCTTGGTGAAATAAGTCAGACAGAGAAAGGCAAATACGTATGTTTTCACTTACTGTGGAATCTAAAAAAAATTAAAAATGAGTATCCCAAACAGAAAGAGACTCACAAACACAGAGAACAAACTAAGGGTTACCTGTGGGAAGGAAGATGAGGGGGATGGGCAAGATAGGGTTAAGGGATTAAGAAGTACAACTTCTATGTATAAAACAAATTAGATACAAGGCTGCAATATACAGCACAAGGAATATAGCCCATACTTTATAATAACTTTAAATGAAGTATAAGCCATAACAATTTTGAATTGCTATGCTGTATAGTTGAAACTAATACACTATTGTAAGTCAACTATATTCAATAAAAAAGAGAGGAAAGTGGTATCTGTGGCCACTGAACCAATTCAACAAGTGACAGTTATTTGGTTATGTAAAATATGTTTCTTTCCTCCATGTTAAAGTAATAAAAAAGGAAAAAAATAGGGAGGTGAAGGAGTAATAATAGAATTGTAAGTCTGCTAATTTCTTCTCATTTTTTATCATTATGTACTTACATATTGTTAAAGGATATTTAACATTACAAAATTTACAACTTTTTATAATTTTACATAACTTAAGATTTTCACGATAACTTTCCTTGCTTTAGAGCCGTGTTTCTCAACTCTGACTTTACACTGTAATCATATTTAAAACTCCTGATAATACAGCCACATCCTCCTAGGCCAGTTAATTCAGAACCTTTGAGGTTAAGACTCAGGTATCAGTATTTATAATGTTCTCTCTGTTGATCCAATGTGCAGCTACACAGTTCTGGGTATATTTCTAAATTTAAATCAATTTTTTAGTAACTGTATCTCTGTGATAAAACAAGCTTTATCTAAAATTCATTAATTTCTCCAATTTGTCTTTAGCTTCATTTTCTTTGTTTAAATGCAATGGCATTTTAATCATGTTTTTCTAAAGCAGTATTTTTTCTCTATCTTTATCTACCTACCTGCCTATCTATCTCTACCTTTTTATCTCTTTATGTACAGTAGAGAGATACTCTCTATAACACAAATGGATCTTGTTGGAGACTGTCTTCGAGTATTAGGATTTTTGTGTGAATTTTTAAGTTTATGGGCTTTTTTCTATTGTTTGACATTATTTAACACATCCTTCATTTTTACAAAAATCAAAGTTTTAATTTTGAAGTTGTATTAAATGATTTCAGTTTCATATTATTTGTTGTTCAATAATTGGTCACATCTAAATTTATAGTTACAATTATCCTTTAAAAGATTAAATATTCATTTACTAATGACTGAAAATACCATTTTATTACAAGTATTTGACAGTAAAATATCTGTCTACAATTTGGTGACTGGTTTTTAGGTGCATGAAACTACAACAAGGCAATGGATATTTGCAGTTTAATTTTAACATTTCACAGCTTGCAATGGTGAAAAAATATGTACCTATGATGTGATAGTTAAATGGGTATACGTCAAGGCTAAAAGATGGAAATGAATATAATTAAATCTTTATATGTTATATCTTGCAATGGTGAAATAAATATCTGTCAATGACATGAATGTTAAATGGCTATGTATCAGCATCTAAAGTACAGAAATTAATATCCTTAATTAAACGTCTATATGTTATGTAAGATTTTGACACAGAAATTCCTTACAACTTGAAATTCCTTTAAGAGTTTTTCTATTTTAGAAAATGTTAGATCTGTATATTTGCCCATTTTAAAAACATGGTATGGGTGGAGCACTGAGAGAATTTAATTTACAGAAGGTCTGCAATTTTTAAACAGTAAATGACCCATAAGTCACTTCACATCTCCTTTAAAATTTTAATCTAGTACACTAAAAAGTTGAATCTCTTTTCCCCTTCATTTTTAGTTCTCTTTATCAATTTAACCACTTTCATTCTCTTAAATGTTAATAGGTTAAAAAAAAAACTATATATAATCATAAAATTAAGATGGATTCTATGAAAGAAAATTAATCAAGTTATAATGAGAAAATATTGGCATTTTAGCTTATTATATACATACTTTTTGTATAATGTCAATGCTGTAAAAATAAATTAAAATTTCTAGAAATATCTTGCTTACATAGATAAATATTATGCAACTCTGAATATCTTTTAGGACTGTAGAGAATGCCATCTCCCAGAGAACTCTAACTAGTGGACACTTCAAACAACATAGTCACAGGGTCACAATGCTGAAATTCATTTAGAGACTCTCTTTAGTAAGTACTTTTTCAAAATGATGTCTGTTTTGGAAATGTTGAAATAAAAAATGGTAAACTCAGTGATCATAGCTTATTTAAGATTCTTCTGGAAATTCTATAAGGGTACTATTTATTAACTATGAAAAATAGGGATAGAAACTAAATTTTTGCTGGTGAGCACACTGTAGTGTATACAGAAGTAGAAATATAATACTGTACACATGAAACACATAATGTTAAAAACCAATGTTACCTCAATAAAAAATAAATTAAAAAATAAGTCAATTGTTACTACAGTATTTAAATGGTAAGACTAAGCAGGTATGACAAGCTAATCCCAGAAATAATGCAATTTTATTATCTGCTGATTCTATATAGGAAACACAAGCTCGTTAACAAATATAAATTATAAATTGTTATTTCTTCTCATGTGATTTTCACATTAGGAATATATATATATATGCAGCTTTATTTTAGTATACAGATAGCAAACACATATGCCTGGTACCAACTTTCTACAAATTCTGTTTTGTTAACTTACAGGAAAATCAGCTTTTTCAAATTCTAGTTGCCACTCACCAAATCACTTTTCCCTCAAGATTTCTCCATTTTGATGACAAACCAAGCTGTTACATTACACTTTCATCAGGCAGTGTCTGCACACGTATCCTGGCAACCACATGCTGCAATTGCATTGATTCCTTGAAGCACAGGATGAGAAGGAACAGGAAGGTCAAGAAACAAGTTTTAAGAAAAAAACTACCATAAATAAATTATTTCTGAGTTGTTTTTGAGTCAGTAGCATTCCCACAAGCCGAGTCTATAAACTCTTAATTTTAGACATTTGCATTTCCCACCTAAATAAGAATGCTAGGTTACAAAAAAGAAATGGGTTTTGGTTCTATGACAATGTAATATAGATCCGGACCCAAATATGAATGCTTCAAATTCATTAACTGGATATTTCTTTATTCTAGCTTAAGGAGTTTTTCCATTTTCATGATTTCTGTAACAAAGCATATCTGAACACTTTGAAAATATGGAATAGTTTGAACACATTGACTAGTTTGTATATGCTGAGCATGCTAAAAAAACTCTTCTTACTAAATTTAATTATCCTTGGCATCCACTCTGGACAGACTGACCTCTCAATTACATCAATGATGATGAAAACTATCCAGTACCAATTACCATAAAAGTCATACACCTTCTCTAATTTGCTGCTTACGAGTTGAGAGGGGTCAGTAAGAGGCACTTAAAATCCTTCAATGGTCCATGTTCTATTTTCTATCCATTTAAAAGACTAAAACATGTTCCCAATATTCAGCTAGACACATTTTTAATGTTATCACTCTAGCCTCTGAACATGCAAACATACAGTGATCACATAAAAACTGCAAATGTTAATTAATATTTAGAAGACTTAAATTTCAATGTACTAGAACACAAGAAAAAAAGAATTAAGACACCTAAAGAAACTGGAAAAAGAACAGAATAAAATCAAAGAAACAAGAGAGGCTATAAGGATAGAAATCAATAACATAGAAAACAAAAACAGTAGCAAAGATTTAAAAAAGAGTAAATTTAGTTGAAGACTGTTCAAGGTCTCATGTTGTTTTGACAAGACTGAAGATGAAAAAGTGCAGAACAAATGAAAATAAAATTACTGATACAATGGAGATTTAAAATACAACACTATAAAATTTATATGTTAATAATTTGGTTAATTGCAATGGGTACATTTCTTGCAAAAGAAATACCAAAACTAGAAAAAGAATAATTAGAAACTTGTAATGTATGGACTTACATGGCACTAAATATTTTTTTAGTAATTAATGACTTCTCTTTGAAATCTACTACTATTCCACATGCTAACATGGAAATATTTTTCTATTCTTTTTTTAAAGTTGAACTATAGTTAATGTACAATATTATGTTACTTTCAGGTGTACTACATACTGATTGCATGAATTAGGAAATGATCACTGTGATAAGGCTAGGAACTGTCTGTCCCCATACACAGTTATTACAGTATTATTGACCATATTTCTTATGCTGTATATTGCAACACTGTGGATTATTTATTTTCTAACTGGTAGTTTATACCTCTTAATCACCTTCACCTATTTTGCTCCCCCACCCTCCTCTCCTCTGGCAATCACACTTTGCTCTCTTTATCTACGAATCTGTTTTTGTTTTGTTTTGCTTTTTAGATTCCACATATAAGTGAGATTATATGGTCTTGTATTTCTCTGCCCGACTTACTTCACTTAGCATTATACCCTCTAGAGCCATCCACGTTATTTCAAATGGCAGGATTTCATTTTTTATGGCAGAGTAATATTCCATGGCGTATATATGTACCACATCATCTATATTCATTCACTTATCAATAGATACTTAGGTTGCTTCCACATCTTGGCTACAGAAAATAATGCTGCAGTGAGCACTGATGTGCATGTTCTTTTCAAATAAATGTTTCCTTTTTCTTTGTATAAATACACACATGTGAAATTGTTGGATCATATGGTAGTTCTATTTTTAATTTTTTCAGGCACATCTATACGACTTTACATATGGGCTCCACCAATTTACAGTTCTACCTTTTTTCCCCATCTTGGCCAGTGCTTGATATTTGCTGTCTTTATGATGATAGCCATTCTGACAGATGTGAGACAGTATCTCATAGTGGTTTTGATTTACATTTCCCTGATGATTACTGATGTTGAGTATTTTTTAATGTTTCTGTTGGCCATCTGTATATCTTCTTATGAAAAATGTCTATTGAGGCCCATTGCTCATTTTTTAATTGGGATTATTTTTTATGTTGAGTTGGGTGAGTTCTTTGTATATTTTGGATATTAACCACTTATTGGATACACTATTTGCAAATATCTTCTCTCATTCACTAGGCTGCCTTTTCATTTCATTAATAATTTCCTTTGCTGTTCAAAAGCTTTTAGTTTGATGTGGTGCCGCTTGTTTATTTTTGTTTTTGTTGTCCTAGCCTGAGGAAACAGACCCCAAAATATTGTTAAGTCCCATGTAAAAAAGCTTACTGTCTATGTTTTCTTCTAGGACTATTATGATTTCTGGTGTCATGTTTAAGTCTTTAACCTATTTTGAGTTTATTTTGTATATGGTGTGAGAAAATGGTTTTCCTGCATCTACTGAGTTGATCATATTGTTTTTTACCTTTATTTTGTTAACATGGTCTATCACATCATCTGCAGATATTGGGAAACATCCTTGCATTCCTTGAATAAATCCCACTTGTTCTTGATGTATTATTCTTTTAATATATTGTTGAATTTGGTTTGCTAATATTTTGTTGAGGATTTTTGCATCTATACCATCAGGGATAGTTACTTTGGTCTTGTGAAATGAGTTAGGAAGTGTTTCTTCTTCAATTTTTGGAATATCTTGAGGATAGGTTTTTGTAAGTCTTTTGTAGGCAGCATATATATGGGTCTTATTTTTGTATCCAGTTAGTCCCTCTATGTTTTTTGATAGGAGCATTTAGTCCATTTACATTAAAAGTAATTATTGATAGGTGTGTACTTATTGTGTACTTATTGCCATTTTGTTACTTGCTTTCTGGTTGCTTTTGCAGTTCTTTTCTTGTTTCTTTCTTCTTTTTTTGCTCTCTCCCTTGTGATCTGATGAAAATTTTTAGTGTTATGTTTGAATTCCTTTCTCTTTTTAGTCTATTATAAATTTTTGGTTTGTAGTTAACATTAAATTTAGATATAACATCTTATATATGTGTGATTATTTTAAGTTGATGATCTCTTAAGTTTGAATGTGTTCTAACAACACTATATTTTACTCCTCCCACATTTAATATTTTTGATGTCATATTTTACATTTTTTTGTTTTGTGTCTCTTAACTACTTATTTTGGATATAGATGATTTTACATTTGTCTTTTAATCCTCCTATTAGATTTACATCTACTGCCTTTACTGTGTATTTGCCTTTACCAAAGAGAATTTTCCTTTTATAATTTTTATATTTCTAGTTGTATTTTTTTCTTTTCTTCTGTTCTCCTAAGAAAAGATCCTTTATCATTTCTTGTAAAGTTGGTTAGTGGTGATGAACTCTTTCAGCTTTTGTTTGTCTTTAAAACTCTTTGCTTCTTTCAGATCTGAATAATAACCTTGCCAGGTAGTGCATTCTTGGTGGTAAGTTTTTTCTTTCATCACTTTGCATGTATTGTGCCCCTCCCTTTTGGCCTGTTAAGTTTCCACTGAGAAGTCAGCTGAAAGTTCTCTTTTATGTAACTAGTTGATTTTCCCTTGCTACATTTAGATTCTTTATCTTTAATTTTTTCTATTTTAATTACAATGTGTCTTCGTGTGGACCTCTTCAGGTTCGTTTTTTTGGGACTCTGTGCTTCCTGGATCTGGATATCTGTTTCTTTCATCAGGTTAGGGAAGCTTTCCATTATCATTTCTTCAAATAATTTCTCTGTCACTATCTCTCTTTTTTTTCCTTCTGGGACTCCTGTAATGTGAATGGTAGTACCATTAATGTCCCAGATGAATCTTAAACTATTCTTATTTTTTAAAATTATTATTCTCTTTTTTCTGTTCAGCTTGGGTGATTTCAACTACTCTCTCTTCCAGGTCGCTGATTTGCTCCTCTGTGAGATCTAAACTATTAATTCCTCCTAGTGTATTTTTATTTTAGTTATTTTATTCTTCAGCTCTGTTTGGCTCTACTTCAAATTTTCTCTTTGTTGAAATTCTCATAGTGTTCATCCATTGTTCTCTCAAGTTCAATGAACATCTTTATGATCATTACCTTTAACTCTTTATCAGGTAGATTGCTTATATCCACTTCATTTAGTTTTTTATCTGAAATTTTGCTTTGCTCCTTAGCTTGGAACACATTCCTCTGTTTTCTCATTTTGCCTAATGTTCTGTGTTTATTTCTATGTGTTAGGTCAGTTGGTTATATTTCCTGATCTTAGAGAAATGGCCTGATGTAGGAGACATCCTATAGGGCTCAATAGTGTACCCTCTGTTCACCAGAGCTGTATTCTCTAGGTATGCCCCCTATGCGGGTTACATGCACCATTATGTTGTGGCAGGGTTAACTATTGTGGGAGTGGTAGTAGGCAGGTCTAGGCCCAGACCCAGTTGGTTGCAAGGCTGTCCCTTGGGTGGTGACTGTGAGCCCACTGGAGGGTGGGGTATGTTTCCCATGCAGTTGGCTACACAGCACAGGGGCTGTGGGGCTGCTACTGGCCCACTGGTGGGTAAGATCAGGTCTCCACATGGCTCTCTATGCAGCCTGTGGAGGCTTGGGGCTGGTGTCCATCTACTGGCGGACAGGCCCATAACCCATGAACTGTCTGCATGGACTGGTGGGTCTCAGGGCTGGTGCCAGCCCCCTTGAGAGTGGGGTTGGGACACTCACAGCTGTCTGCACAGCTTCCTGGGGATTGTGGCTGTTGACAGCCCAATGATGAACAGTAAGCCCCCAGGGCTAATAGGCTAGAAGAAGGATTTCCAAATGGTGCTTCTCAGTGCCAGTGTTATCAGTAGAACAGGCTCCAAAATACAGACTTCTGCCTGCATCTCCATCCTCAGGGAGATTTTCAGTTGTCTCCTTCTTCCATGGGAGACTCTCTAAGATCAATAGGTGGGTCTGACCTAGACTTCTTTCAAGTTATTGACTCTGTGCTGGAGTGTTTCAGAGTAATGTGCACCCTTCTGTTTCCTACAGCCCTCTGGCTCTCCTGAACATAAACCCCACTGGTTTTCAAAGCCAGATATTATAGGGCTTCTCTTCCCAGTGCAAGAGTTACCCAGGTTGGGGAGCTGGATGTGGGGCTTGGACCCCCTCACTCCTTGGTGGGAGGCTTCTATGACTGTGATATTCTTCCAGTTTCTGAGCCACTGACCCAAGGGTATGGGTCCGGAGTAGACCACATCTTCACCATTCCTACTCTTCTTGTGGTCCCTTCTTTATGTTGTGCTTAGCTGTGGAATTCTTTTCTGTTAGTCTTTAGGTAATTTTCATTGATTATTGCTCTCTAAGTAGTTGTAATTTTGTTGTGTCCATGGGAGGAGGTAAGTACAAGGTCTGCCTACTCCATCATCTTGTCCACCTCCCCTTTTCTATTTCTTATACAACTGATCTTTATAATCATTATTTTCTCAGTAGAAACTTAATTTCTAAAGTATGCGAGATAATAACCATTTTAGCTATTTTGAATTTTACACAGTATATAAAATGTTTTTATATCCTGAAACCTGGAATTAGTCATAGATAATGATATACTGCTCTTTTAAGATTTCAGGCAGAAATTAAGTGAATGTACTATATATATATTTTTTAATATCAATGTATATATTTATATGTATATAATTATTTGTTTCTATGTTTTGTACATGCATATTATGCATGCATTTATTTATATATGTGTATATTTAGATATATATCACATGCATAAATATATAGAAACAAATAATTATGTAAAATAAATATAGAAAAATTAATGGAAATAAATATATAATGTTATATTAATAATTTAAAAGTAAGTTTTAAGATATACTAATTGTGGCAGCCTTGATAATATAATTAGTAGATGGCCCAGCTGCTGTACTTTGAAATCCATCACCACAGTTTTGCAAGTAGGCATATTCCATTGTCTCTCCCAACCAAGACTCAGTGCAATAGAGATACTAGGGCAGACCGGGTTCAGGTACAGGCAAATTTCTCTAATGACCAATTTTGACTTGAAGACTTCCCAGTGGGTTTGCCAAAATGCCTTAGACTTCACAACAGTCTAGGATGTTTCCACTCAACTTTCTCTTCTTCTCTGGTACTTAGGGTCAGACTTTCATTGCACTCTCAGCCTGTCCAGCTCCCTTTTCATTTTCTCTCACATAGCCGTTTCCTTTAATGAAATTCTAACATATTTAATCATGTATTGGTGTTGGCTTCTCAGGGGAACTGGGCTAAAACAAATTGTACAATCTATCATGTACCACTAGTTTATGTTAATCATTATCAAAACACAATCTGGGGTACCTCCAAGAAAATCCATAAGAAAAGGATCAGTAAATGTGTTTTAATAAGTTTTTAATGCATTTCAAAAATGTTATTTGTAAATACAAAAAAAATTGTACAGTTAAGGAATATTTACAATAGGCTCTAGCATTAGTCTAAAGTTTATCGTTAGTGCTATTTGGTACCAATAAGCATGGACTGTTTTTGTAAGCCATCTTTTAATAATTATAATATATTCTTAATTTTAAATTAAGAATTTAATTTAATTTATAAAATTAACTGGATATCCAATGAAAAGAAATTTAAAATTACCAGTATTCTCTAAATTGCAAGACCATCCAGATTATCATATCATGTTCTTTAAAGTTTGGGAAATTATAATTGCCTTTAAAAATTGGTTGAAATTTACAAACTTCTCAGAATAATGCACATATGTTTAATTTTTCCCCAACATTTGTGTGTGTGTGTGTGTGCATGTGTGTGTGCAGGATTATATAGCTTTATACCTTGGAGACATGGAAGCATATGGCTTTATAAGTTGATTTTATTTTTCACTGAATGCATTGTAATGATTAGTACATTATTCTTAAACAGCATCATTAAATTATATAAAGTATGCTACCAATTTTATTTAACCAATTTAACCAATGTTCTATTGTATGATTTTTAAATGATTTAAATATTATTGGGTTTAAATATTTGAGTATAACAATAGTTACTTCCATAAGATATATTTCTAGCAGTAGAATTCATAAATTAAAAATACAGTCATTAAAAATGCAAATCAAAACTACAGTGAGCTACCACCTCACACCAGTCAGAATGGCCATCATTAAAAATTCTACAAATAACAAATGCTAGAGAGGGTATGGAGAAAAAGGAACCCTCCTACACTGTTGGTGGGAATGTAAGTTGGTACAGTCACTGTGGAAAAGAGTATGACGTTCCTCAGAAAACTAAAAATAGAATTACCATATGATCCAGCAATCCCACTCCTGGGAATATACCCAGACAAAACTATAATTCAAAAAGATACATGCACCCCTGTGTTCATAGCAGAACTATTCACAATAGCTAAAACATGGAAACAGTCTAAATGTCCACTGACAGATGAATGGATAAAGAAGATGTGGTACATATGTACAACGGAATACACCTCAGCCATAAAAAAGAACAAAATAATGCCATCTACAGCAACATGGAAGCAACTAAAGATTATCAAACTAAGTGAAGTCAGAAAGAGAAAGACAAATACCATATATTACTTATATGTGTAATCTAAAATATGGCACAAATGAACCTATCTACAATACAGAAACAGACTTATGGACATAGAGAACAGACTTGTGGTTGCCAAGGGGGGGTGGGGGAGGGAGAGGAAAAAAAATACATGCACCCCTGTGTTCATAGCAGAACTATTCACAATAGCTAAAACATGGAAACAGTCTAAATGTCCACTGACAGATGAATGGATAAAGAAGATGTGGTACATATGTACAACGGAATACACCTCAGCCATAAAAAAGAACAAAATAATGCCATCTACAGCAACATGGAAGCAACTAAAGATTATCAAACTAAGTGAAGTCAGAAAGAGAAAGACAAATACCATATATTACTTATATGTGTAATCTAAAATATGGCACAAATGAACCTATCTACAATACAGAAACAGACTTATGGACATAGAGAACAGACTTGTGGTTGCCAAGGGGGGGTGGGGGAGGGAGAGGAATGGACTGGGAAATTGAGGTTGGTAGATGCAAACTATTACATTTAGAATGGATAAACGACAAGGTCCTAACGTATAGCACAGGGAACTATATCCAATCTCCTGGGATAAACCAAAATGGAAAAGAATATAAAAAAAGAATGTTTCTATGTGTATAACTGAGTCACTTTGCTCTCCAGCAGAGATTGGTACAACTTTGTAAATCAACTATCCTTCAATAAAAAATAAATGAATAGAAAAAATACACATTACAAAATATATATAGAAAAATCGCTCTAAAAAAGAAAATAAAGTATCTATTTATCTGAGCTCTCAATGTCACTAATTATAATTTTAGTCTGCAATTAATTGAAGGTGAAATGTTATTTTATTAAGTATGTATTTTATTGATTTCTAGAGAGGTCTACTGAAACTCTCTCCCTCCCCCTCCCCCATAATTGTTGTTTTCTTTTGTGAACTGTCTTTGTACTGTGTTTGCCCATTTTCTACACTAATAAGTTGAATTGCATTCATGGATTTAGAAGAAATAATATATTCTTGCCTTTCTGGGATAAATTCGCTTGTCTGTAAAATATTGCTGAATTATATTTGTTAGTATTTTATAAAGTTAACCTCAATAAATTAGATTTAATTTTTACTACTTTAATAATTTTTGTAAGATTTTGGTATTAGTGATATTCTAGCTATGTGAAAAATAATTTATAAGTTGAAAGGATTAAATTTTAGCTTGTATACATCCTGCAGTCTTCTCAGCCTGGACTTTTATGGGAAGTATCATGTTAATTATTCCACTCATTTCATCCTTTCTTCAGATTTTAGCAGATATTACCATAGATTTAAGTAGTCTGATTTTTATTTCTAATTTCAGGTTAATTTTCAACTATGGGTTTCCATGGCACTAATCAGAAAATTTCTATATATTCAAATAATTCCCAAACAACAAAAAAATTGTATAAATCTTGGACTACTAAGAGTGAATTAAAAGGTGACGTTGATTTAAAAATTTTAAAAGATGTTTAATCTCTTTGCTTGTAAATATATGATATGCAGGATTTCTTTATTATTTTGTGTAACTTACTGTCCAATTTTAAAATGAGTGACATAACAGAAGCACAGATTTCTACTTCTCATTTATCACATCGTGTAAGTTTTTTTATTATAATTTACTCTTGTATAATATAAAAGAACTAAAGCATACATTCTCTAAAGTGTTTTATAGTTGTGTAATTCCCAAAGTTGAATATCCCTAATTTTACAATGAAATGTAAAAGTAGAAGAATGTTCCAGATGTAGATCTGTGTCATTTGTACTTAAACGGTAGTTCAAGCTCGGTGTAACATAAACTCTTTTGGGAAAGCATACAAAAAAGAATGGAGGTGTCCCTAGTATTCAGTAATGTTCTCACTTATGGAAAGGAAAAAAAGTGAGGGGAAACTAGTAAGAGGGAGAAAATATTTTTACATTTGATTTGATGCAGTATTAATGACATTGGTAGAGTATAAAGTTCACTTTAAAACATATTTCTAATAAAGATGGATTATTTATATTGAAGACAGGAAACTAGGCAATAGAGATAATGAATTTATATTTACTGTTTAAAAATTACTTAGATTCATTTAATGATCATTTAATTCTCTGCAGCCTTTTATAAATTCAACCTAAATAAGAAATGTGGATGTTGAAAGAAAAGGGCAATAATTGAGGTATGTGGGAGTAGATTGTCGCTCTTTCCTCCTAAATTACAGAAATAATAGAAGTAATAATATTTCACATTTAGACAGCTTTTCCTTCTCAACTCTTAAAGCAAGCACAAAGATTAAATTAGGTGTCCTTTTTCTTACTTATTCAACCAAGCTCAAAAACATAGCAAAAATAAAAGAGCCATTCTTATTGCTTCTCCGATATATTCTAATAATTGCCAGTCAGTAGTTTACTGATTTCTTCATCGTATAACAAGTTGTATATTCCTTAAAAACTGCATCTGTATCTTTTCATTGTTTTTCAGTGACTAAGGACAGGTATTTGACTACTGGCTTGGTGCTCAGCTGATGTTTGTGTGTCTTTGTGTGTGT
Organism: Physeter macrocephalus; assembly: GCF_002837175.3. Classification (NCBI taxonomy): domain Eukaryota; kingdom Metazoa; phylum Chordata; class Mammalia; order Artiodactyla; family Physeteridae; genus Physeter; species Physeter macrocephalus. The sequence goes on from NC_041221.1 coordinate 104,213,163, forward strand.
TTAGGCACAGATACTTGTAAGATGAGGTGTTGACCAAAGGGCTACTGACATTCATCTTTAAAGCACCTCCAGCGTATTATTAATAGGGACGTTTAACAGAGACCTTGGTTCTTATTAATCAAAATTTTTCTTATTCAAAAGCTCTTTGAGAGAAGTTATCAATAAAGAATTTTATTGAAACATGAAATTGTGCCAGACCACTAATACAAAACAAATAAAGATAGCACTTAAAGATTGCAATTGGAAGTGGATGGGATGTCATTGTGAGAAAATGGATTGAAAAATGCTGAATCTCACTAATCCAATTCTTGACAGGCCATAATTTGCAACAACAACTCTATTTACAAGAGTTCTCTGTAGTAAATGATAGATAGATGAAAAACCATAAATTCGCAACATTTTTGGATTGTAATACATAATTGTCTGCTCCAGGCTTTTGACTTAGCCTATTGTTTTCTTCCATAGGTACAATCTTTCTTAATATGAAATATTTACATGAGTATATTTAAACCATAACTATTTGGTGCTTTCTAATTCATTGTTGCTTTATTTACTATAACCTTAAGCCTAAATTACTTTACTTTAAAAAAACATTTTCTATAATTATCACTCTTCTCTCAACTAATTTTATTTCACAAATGAAGATTCTTTGCACTGCAAGTAACAGAAGCCTGTTCAACCATCTTGAGTAGAAAAGATTTTAGTATGTCTTAAAGAACCCAAAGCAAAAATGTAATTCATATTAGAATCTACTGGGAACCAGGTATTCAAATTTCATCAAGATAGTATTTCTTCCTTTTTTTTTTTTTGTCTATGCATTTCTGCTTCATTCTTCACTCATGTTGCAGAAAGTGTCCTCTACTTTTTAGTACAGCTGGCAGATTAGTCACTGAGGCACCTTATGTTGTACTGTTGGCACTAAAGACAGACTTCTCTTTTTTGATCCATCTCTCCATGTACCTAGGGCTCTCTGTCTCTGTCTCTCTTCTTCCCTCTTGTTTCTGCTCTCCCTTCCTCCTTCCCTTTTTCCCTGTTACCTCTTCTTCTTCCCTGTGTATCTCATTTTTTCTTTCTCTCCATTCCATTTTTTAAAAACGCTTATAACTGGGAATAGGATAGACCAGATTGTGACAGGTGTCCACCTTGGAACAATTCCAGAAAAAAAAAAATCATTTCATTTTAAATGGCTGCTTCTTAGGGTAGAATACAAATTAATAGCATTTCCCAGAAAAGGTGAGTGAAACTAAGTGAAGGACCTCTCTGCAGACAAAGCAACTGGCCCATGACTTAAATATATACCACTTCTAGTGCTGTGGGAAATATACATATTTGTAATATCTTCCTCAGATTTCACACTATATTAATGTATATATTAATTATACTTGCATATTAATAAAGTATATCAATCATACTGACATATATTAATTTCCAAAGTTATATATTAATTATATAAATTTCCAATTTTTATGTTATATTAATTTCCAAAAATATACCTTTGGTGGTAAATGTTAAATATTTTATTTTTCCATAGATATATTTATTGTTTTTATTTTGTTTTCAAGCTCTCCAGTTAAATCTTTCTTTTCTTTTCCAATTTTTGTTTTCTGTCCGTTCTTCTTTAATTCCCGAACTGGTAACACAGTGCTTCATTTAAAATCCCAAACACAGTGTATGTCAACTTTTCTGAAGCTGCATTTTTAAGATGAGGCTTTGTTTTTTTTTGTTTTTTGTTTTTTTTCGGGGAAAAATTAACAGGGTGATTCATGCAAAATTTTGCACACCAAACTAAGTATCTAATTATGCTTCCTTATAGCAGATTGTGCTGTGCTCCAGATGTATGCTCTTAAATAGCTCTGTAATGTTCTGCAACTCCAAGTAATGGCATTTTGAAACTTTTTTATCCCCCTTGGAAAACTCAGTTTATCAACTTTAGTCAAAGAATAAAGGTGTCTATATCATGACACAGTCTACTAAGTCAATCATGTTTATGCTTGATTCTGGGAGAAAGTGAAGCACGTGTCATGTTGAAGTTTAAGTGGCATAAGAAATTATATAGTTTGAGGCTAAATGTTTCTGCCAGTACAGATATACAACATAGGAGAAAATACATAAGAGTATTTTCAGAACATTGCTTACTGAGTTCATAATACAAGATTTTTTTTTAAAGTCATACCAGGTCAAAATGCCTGGTTTGGGAAGAATACAAATTAACCTCCAACAAAGGCTTTATTCTTCCTAAACAGATATTTTAAGTTGTTATGACAATATGTGTATATGTGTGCTTATGTGTATGTGTGTGGATATATGTATATACATAAATGTATGAACATATATATGATTGCTTATGTAAGAGTTTATTTCTAGTGTATGATTAGTCCTTTCATGATTTTTGTAGTTTGAATGTTTTAATATTAATCCACTATAAAATACAAATGATTTACTTTTACTGAAGTACTCTCCAACACAAAATTCTCTACGGTGGCAATTTTGAAAGTGCATATAAATATTCCAGATACAAAATCTTAGCAATGAAATCAGTTAACTACAAATTGATCTTGTAATTATAAATGCTAGAACTCAATACATTTTTAATATTCAAATTAAGACACACTAATTACACAGTAACTGCTAAATAAATGGCATATAATTTAGAGTTATGCCAGAGTGCTGCTCAGATTTAGATGCTTCTAATCATGGGGGAAACTTGTGCATAGCTGGTAAAACGTTAACTTTGATGAACCAACTGCTGATTATCCAAGAAAAGATCTACTAATGGAAATTGTGAGTTCATATAATTTCAGGTATCTTTTTTTTTTCATTGACCTATTTTGAAGATTGTTTTTAAACTTTTATTTCCATTTCTTGTTAATTTATTCAATATTTCATAACAATGGAAGATGACAATTTTAAAAAAGATCTTTTTTAAAAGTCAAAAGGATTACTCACAGAAGCAATATTTTGAATACTGATTATGTTTCAGAGTATAGTAAACAAATAACAATTTTATCCCATATTGCTTCTAAAACTGATATGTTTTCAATGCAATTCAATGGAAAAAATATTATGATTCTAAGGAGAAATTTTGAATGGGAATTTAAAAATTTCCTATGAATTATAGTTCTTGGAGGATAAAATGTTTCATTAAAGGAGAATAAAAGAGGTACACAGAAGTTTGTGGAGATTCATATGGGAAATTCTAAGAAATTTCAAAGTCTATCAAGTTTAATGTGACATGTTTCTCTTGAAGACTAAATTCACTTGAAATATATGACTTTCATTTTCCTTGATATATGTTTCCCATTAGACTTCCTTAATGTTTATTGTCCTTTAAGGGGGGTCATTCTTTGACTCACAAATGGAATAAAGATAAAAGGAGAAAAAAAGGAGAGGTAGACAAAGATCTTCTTGGAATAACTAGAGAAAGGTTGAAAGGGAAGGGAAGTAAGAGAATAAGAAATAATGCATATCTAAATAGTTTTTAAAATACTTTAATTAAAATAAGCTGAACTGTAAGTGAATAAAACAAAAAGGAAAATGGAGCATTTCTAAGTACAAACTTTTTTGAATAGAAATAAAGGAAGTGGTTAAGAAAATGGTTAAGAATAACAAATGGGGCTTCCCTGGTGGCGCAGTGGTTGAGAATCCGCCTGCCGATGCAGGGGACACGGGTTCGTGCCCCGGTCCGGGAAGATCCCGCATGCCGCGGAGCGGCTGGGCCCGTGAGCCATGGCCGCTGAGCAGTAGACAAGCTATTTATTCACTAGAACTATTGAATTTCTCTTCAATCAGAGATGTGGGTAGGAGTCAACCATTCCTAAAGCCAGGGCAGTGTTGGATTCACTATTAATTAAAATGGGGATTGATTATGTCAGATATTCATTCATTTTTGAGTGTAGAGTCCTATAATTTTTAGTTTTTCCCTGATTTTCCTCCCAGCAGTTTACTGTGGAATTTCTGGGGGAGGATACAGGGGCCTTCAAGACCAGGCATTTTGATATAGTTTTTTCTTCAGTTTCAAAGTACAGAGAAATCCCTTAAAATAATTTAAGTAATAAGGCAATTTATTGACCAAATGCAGGAAGAATACTTAGGCTTCAGATTCTGGGATAATCTTCCAGTCAGTTATGACCAAGATGAGGTCACCTGGTGTATTATTGTTTACTTTTACATAAACCATGAATGGGACAGTTTCACTACAAAGGAAGCTATGGGAGTTTAGTCCACAATTGTAATGCCTGCTACTCAATAGAAATTATAATATTAACAGTACAATATGGTACATTAACAGTACTCAAGTATCAAATACAAAAGGACAGATTCAATTAGTATCTTTTAACTTTTGTGATAGAAATACATGCTTCAATCCATTATAGTTTGTTCTCTGCTCCTATCAAATCAAAAGACTTTATCCAACTAAGATTACTAACAATTTTACAATTGATAACCCCATACCCTATTTTATTTTATTTTTTAAAATTTTATGGAAATATAGTTGATTTACAATGTTGTGTTAATTTCTACTGTACAGCAGGGTGAGTCATTTTAAATTCTCAACTTTGATTACAGAATAGCATTTGGCAATGGTGAACTTCCCACTAATATTTAAAACTCTTGTCTTTTTTGTTTCCTTCCATACCACTCTTACTAAGTTCTGTTTATTTATCCTTTCTTTTTGTTGTTTTCTTTGCTCTCTTTCCACCTCATGAGGTCCATCCTATATTTGATTCAAGTTCCATTTAAGATTGTGTTCTTTTTTAACTTAAAATATTTCCTTTGGTAATCCGATGTATCTTATTTCACATATGATCAGGTATCACTGGAATGGTATGAAACTTTTGGTGTGTATGTATGAGTGTGTATGCTCATTGAGATAAAGGTCCATAGATTTCACCAGATTTTTTTTTTAGGTCTATGAAATTTAGAACAACATCTTTATTTTATGCTTGTCTTCAAAGTCCCAAACTCATAATTCTTGCCCTTTAACATAACCACCTGGGCAACCTGAAAACATTGCACAGTCTCATTCTTAGCAAGTACAAAACTGAATTTATAACCTATCTTCAAAAATACATTCTCTACTTCATATTTCTTTAGACTTGTTAATTGAATTATCTTCTAATCTACTTGTATAGTATAATTTTTAGTGTAAAACTTAGACTTCTCCTTCTCTCTCATTTCTTAACATCTTTAACGTTAAATATAATCCCTACACCTAAACATCCCAATACTTCTTAGTTAAGGACTCCTTCAGTTGCCTTTTACACTACTGAAATAATATTCTCCCTAATCATCCTATTCCAGATCGTCTTCCTTACTGACAGTATATTATATCAGTTCAACGATTATAAACAAAACAAAACTCTGCTGGAAGATTTTAGTCTATAGAAAAAAACATGGCAGGCTCTTCATAGTTTTTTTTTCCAGTTGCTTGTGTTTCAGACCTTATTGTCATTATTACTCTAATTCTCATCATTCTCCAAATAGACAAGCCTTTCATATTGTTCCCAAGATGGAGTTACCTATGTTTTTACCCTTGCAAATTTCTGTCTGCCCTTTAAAACTCTACTCCTCTCTTATGTCTTCAATGGAACTTCCCTTCAATCCCAGAATAAGTTTGTCTAATCAGCCTTTTAGGTTCACATAGCAAATATCTACTCTGTTTCTCTTATAGTAGTCAATAAGCTGCTTTAAACTTGTATGAATTTTCAAGTTAATCTTTCTCATCAATTCTCATTTCCTCATTATGAGCTCCTTGAAGACATTGTTTCCTAAAATTCCTAAAGGTGTTAGACCATAAATCATATACCATGCTCCTCAGGTAAATATTGGTACTAAATCAGACATGGGAAAGGAGGAGAAACATAAAAGGACATCAAATAATTATCTCCTGTAGCTCTCTCATATTGAACAAGAACTCTCAATTTGAATTACCCTAGAGCCATCTTACTCTAAATGATGCTTATATTGTATATTAAATTATTCAATAAAAAAAAACTTCTATCATCCCTTTAAAACTAAAGCTCAATTGATAAAGTATGAGGAAGACTGTAATTTAATAAATAAAAATTTTAACGATTTGATCTAAGAAATTTACAGCTATCAATATATATATATTATATACAATAAAAATAATTCAGATAATGTGAGAGTTCAGGTACTTACAGGAGGTAGATCCTTTTCTGGTAATTACATTAAATTCACTGGCTTGACCAATGTGCCCTTTAATACCTGTGCTCTCTGTAGTGTACTATAACCTATGTAGAGAACATGCTGTTAAATCCCTAACATCTTAAACCTGTCACTGCTAGAGGAAGGGATATATTATGAAATAAAAGTGGACAACTGGAGAAAAATTTATTTTAATTGATTAAAATTTATTTTAATTGATTCTTTAAGTTTCAAAAACTTCCGTATGTAAATCTTGGAAAAATGCTTAAACCAATTATTATCCTTTTTAACAAAGAATAAAAAAAGAGAAGTATTTTATTTTTAGCAGTCTTTCAGACAGAAGTCTCATAGTCAAATCAATGTAGATATTCTAAATGACATTCATAAAATGTTCCACAGAATACTCATAAATTTAAAAAAGCATGGATTTCTATATAGTAATTTCTATAAAGTTTTGCATTATAGTTAATATTTCTCAGTTATTAACCACACACATACATACTCCTACTACTGGTTGAACTCAACAAGGTCATTAATCTGAAAATAAATATTATATGTCATATTTTCCTTTAATATATTTTATTTACTTACTGATGTTAATTTATATGTTTTTACCTAGGATGTAAAGATTCTTTGATATAAAAATACAAAGCTATGCATTTCCTTTGAATCTTACCTATATACATCAGAAAACTTCACTTAAATATTATTTTTGAGTAATTCAAAGTTCAGCAAACCTCTTCTGTAAAGGGCTATGCTATAAATATTCTAGACATTATAGGCCACATATAGTATCTTCACATTTTTTAATCCTTTAAAATGTAAAATGATAACATCAGAAAAAACCTAGATGATCTTGGGTATGATGATAACTTTTCAGATAAAACAAAGGCATTATCCAAGAAATAAATAATTAATATTAGAAACTCTGATCTGCAGAAGGCAATGTGAAGAGAATGAGAAGATAAATCACAGACTGTGAGAAACTATTTGCAAAAGATATCTCTGATAAAAACTGATATCAAAGATATACAAATAACTCTTAAAACTCAACAATAAGAAAACAACCAACCAGGGTTCTGTCAGCATCATGGTAGTGTAATGTCCCTTCTTTTTGTCCACACTTTTAACAACTAAAAATCAGCATCCATCAACTAAAGTACCACTGGGAGCTGTAGAAGCCAGCACCATATGCCAAAGGATCTAGGAGAAGTCTTGCCCACCTATACATTGGGTATTAGGTAGACAGACTTCAGTATGGGTCAGCAGAAGCCAACACACCAGCCCCATCCCGCTTGGCCAAGGTTGGGGAAAACCTGGAAAGTGCTGGTTTGGGTGAAGATAAGACAGACTCTGTAGAAGTCTACCCGTCCTGATGAAAGATTCAGCATTCCATTGGAAAAATAAAAATGAAAAATAAATGAAAAATAAAAATGTATGCCTTGGAGAGGGTAAGAGTAGATTTGCCAGCACTTCCCCTCTTGTAAGGAAGCACAACATAGAGCTGAACTAGCCAGCATCAACATCTCCCTCAAAGGAAAAGGAGAGTGGTGAGTGAATATCTAACCACTCTAGCTGTTCAGGATGCTGCTGGGGAAATTGTTTCTTTCTAGCAGTACTCAGAATATTATTCAGAACTCCAGCAGGAAGCCTGCACAAAGCTGCTGGGAGAAACTCACTCAAGGATCTGTGGGCATTCTCAACACTCCAGTGCTACACCCACATCTCTGCCTACCATGTTGCTGGCTCCTTGTGAACACTCCTGAGTGCAATAGCAAGACAGAACTCTGGTAAACAGGGTGTCTGCTCAGAAAATCAGGGCAGGGTCTGTGACCTAAAGTGAAGGGATGTTGTACTGGAAAAACCCACAGCTCTCCTCCTGTATATAGTCTTTACTTTTACACAGAACACTGCCACACTCACAAAACTTTTGACCCCAGATATGTTGAGACATTCCCCACAAAGCAATCCTCTGCACCAGCTGAATGCCCTTCAATTTACTCATTTCTGACACTATTTACCTAGAGATAACATCAGATCCCAGAGGTGGAAGGACTAAGTCCAATAAGAATGCCACCCACCTCCCACTTTAGGTGTCAATCACAAGTAGTAGGTTCCCAGTTTACCCACAACTTCTGTCTGACTTGGCTACATATTGGAGGTTTCCATTACTTCCTCTCACGTTGGATTAGATTAATTTGCTACAGTGGCTCACAGAACCTAGGGAAACAATTATATTTACCAGATTATGAAAGGATATGATTGAAGATATGGGTGAGTAGTCAGATGAAGAGATACATAGAGAAAGGGTGGGAAGGGTCTCAAATGCAGGAGTTTCTGCTCCTATGGAGTTGGAATGTGTTACCCTCCCAGTATATGGATGTCTTAACTAACCTGGAAGCTTTCTGAACTCATACTATTGGGATTTTTATGGAGGCTTCATCACATAGGCATGATTGATCACTGACTCATTTTCAGCCTTTCTACTTTCTCAAAAAATGGGAGGAAGAGTTGAAAATTCTAAGCATCTAAACATGGCTTGGTATTTCTGGTGATCAGTTCTCATCCAGGAGCCATCTAAGAGTTCATCCAGATTCACCTCATTAGAATAAAGGACACTTGTATCACTCAGTAAATTACATGGTTTTCAGGAGCTCTCTGTTAGGAACCAGGGGCAAAGACAAATAGATTTTTTTTCTATTATTTTACAGATGATAAAAAGATAATCTATGCAAATGTAAAACAAAAGAAAACAGTGGTAGCTACATACTTATATCAGACAAAGTAGACTTTATGTCAAAAATTAAAACAAGATACAAATAAGGTCATTGTACCATGATAAATGGATTGATTCATCAAGAAGATACAACAATCATAAATATATATATATATACATGAAATATTGAGGTACCTAAATATATTAAGCAAATACTAACAGGTCTGAAGGGAGAAATAGATAATATTATAAATATAATAGGAGACTTCAATATCTCACTTTCCACAATAGATAATCCAGAGAGACAATAAATAGAAAATCAATAAGGAAACATTGGACTTGAACAAAACACAGGATCAAATTGATACAAATAATTTTATAAAACATTCCAGTTGATAGCAGCAGAATACAGATTCTTCTCAAGTATACATAGAATATTCTTCAAGATAGATCATATGCTAGGCCATAAAACAAGTCTTAGCAAATTTAAGATTCAAATCATACCGAGCATCTTTTCTGACCACGATGATATGACACTAGAAATCAGTAACAGAAAGCTGGAAATTGACAAATATGTGGAGAGTAAATAACATGCTCTTGAACAACCAATGGGTCAAAGAATAAATCAAAGAGAGATCAAGAAATATCTTGAAACAAAAAAAAATGGAAGCACACATATCAAAACATATGGGATGCTGCAAAAGCAGTTCTAAGAGGGAAGTTTAAATGGATGGGTGCCTGTATTAGGAAACACATTAAGAACAACAGAGGAGGAAGGAGTGGCCAAGATGGTGGAGTAGGAAGACCTTGAGCTCACCTCTTACCATGGGCATATGAAAATTACAACTATTTACAGAGTGACTATTGATGAGAATGACCTCAAGACCAGTAGAAAAGATCGTCTACAACTAAAGATATAAAGAAGAAACCACAATGAGACAAGTAGGAGGGGCAGAGTTGTGGTAGGCATCCCCCTGAGTAGGCAACCCACATGGGAGGATAATTACAATTGCAGAGGTCCTTCTCAGGGAGCAAGGGGTCTACAACCCACATCAGGCTCCCAGGCCAGGCGTCCTGCACTGGGAAGTCAATCCCCTAGAATATTTGGTTTGAAAGCCAGTGGGACTTACTTTGGGGAGAGCCTGAGAGCTGTGGGAAATAGGGGCTTCACTGTTAAAGGGTACATACAAAATCTCACATGCTCTGAGACCCATGGCAGAAGGAGTAATTTGAAAGGAGCCTAGGTCAGACCCACTTGCTGAACTTGGAGAGTGTCCTGGAGAGGCAGGAGGCAGCTGGGACTCACCCTGGGGATGCAGGTGCTGGCAGCAGTCATTTTGTGGCCTTGTTCTACCAGGAGGACACTAGTGCCAGCAAATGTCATTTTCGAATCCTCTCTCTGGCTTATTAGCACTGAGACATGGCACTACTCACCAGCTTGTCAGCACCAGTACCAGGACACCTCAGGCCAAGCAGCTAGCCATGCCTACTAGAGGGCTCAGAACTTGGCCCCACCCACCAGTGGGCTAACACTAGCCCCAAGAACTTCTCTCACCCACCAGAGGTCAGACACTAGTCTTGGGATCACTGTAGCCCTGAAGCCAGCCATGTCAATCCTAGTCCACCAAAGAGCAAGCCAACACAATTTCCGAGACCCCTCGCACTACAGACAGACAATCTAGCACTGTGCTCCATCTATCAGTGGGCCAGCAATAAACCCAGATGCCCTGGGACCTCTGGGGCTCACCACATGAGCTGGCCCCACCCACCAAAAGGCCAGTAGCCTCCACACAAGGTAGGACCTGGCTACCAACTGAACAGGGACAGCCACACCTACCAGTATTCCCACAGTAGTCAGTAGTCAGTCTGCCACAAGAGAAGACACACATAGAGGACACCATCCCTAGAGAATATATCTCTGGTGACCAGAGGGAAATGTGCTGCTGGGCCACATAGGATATCTCCTACATAAGACCACTTCTCCAAGATCAGGAAAGTTCTACCATCTTACCAAACATAGGGAAATAAAACAGCAAATTGCACAGAATGAGGTGACAGAGGAATATGTTCCAAATAAGGGGGAAATGTAAAATCCCAGAAGAAGAATTAAGTGAAATGGAGATAAGCAATCTACCTGATAGAGTTGAGGTAATGATCATAAAGAAGCCCAAAGAAATTAGAGAAGAATGGATGAACAACGTGAGAAGTTTAAAAAAGAGTTAGAAGATATAAATAAGTACCAAAGAGAACTAAAGAATACAATAACTAAAATAAAACATATACTAGAATTGATCAACAGTAGATTAGATGATACAGAGGAACAGATCATAATACTGGAAAACAAACTATTGGGTGGGCCAAAAATTACCTTTGGTTTTTTAAGTAAAAGTAAAAGACACACTTTTCATTTTCACCAAGAACTGTATTGAACAACATATTCACCCTTTTGTTTCACTACCTTCTGCCATTTTTCAGGCAACTTCAGAATTCCATCTTCCCAAAACTATTTACCCTTTTGAGCAAAGAACTGTTCCAGGTGCCTTTTACAGTCTTTCAGGTAATTGAAATTTTTTGCATTAAGAGAATTTTGTAAAAACTGAAATAAATGGAAATCCAAAGGTGCAATGTCTGGTGAATAAAGCAGATGAATCAGAACTCCCCAGCCAAGCTGTAACAGTTTTTGCCTGGTCATCAAAGAAACATGCAGTCTTGGGTTATCCTGATGGAAGATTATGCATTTTCTGTTGACTAATTCTGGATGATTTTTGTTGAGTGCCCCTTTCATTTGGTCTAAATGGGAGCAGTACTTGTTGGAATTAAGCATTTGGTTTTCTGGAAGGAGCTCATAATAGAGGACACCCTTCCAATCCCACCATATACAAAACATCGCCTTCTTTGGATGAAGACCAGGCTTTGGTGTGGTTGGTGGTGGTTCATTTTGTTTGCCCCATGATCTCTTCTATTCCACACTGTTGTGCAGTATCCACTTTTCATCACCCGTCACAATCTGTTTTAAAAATGGAACATTTTCCTTACGTTTCAGTAGAGGACCACATGCGGAAATGTGGTCAAGAAGGTTTTTTTCACTTAACTTACGGGGAACCCAAACATCAAAGCAATTCACATAACCAAGCTGGTGCAAATGATTTTCAAAGCTTGATCTGGATATTTTCAGTATGTTGGCTATCTCCCACTTGGTACAACGTTGATTGTTCTCAATTATTGTTTTGATTTGATCACTATCAACTTCAACTGGTCTACCCAACGGTTGAGCATCATCCAGCAAGAAATCTCCAACATGAAACTTCAAAAACCACTTTTGAAATGTTTGATCAGTCACAGCACCTTCTCCATACACTGCAAAAACTTTTTGTGTGTTTCAGTTGCATTTTTACCTTTCTTGAAATAATAAAGCATAATATGCCAAAAATCTTGCTTTTTTCTTCCATCTTCAATATTAAAATGGCCACAAAAAATTCACCGATTTTGATGTCTTTTTTTAAATGCACGCTGATATGACAGCTTTCACATACAATCTAACAAAATTGTTTCAAATGAAGTTAAAGACAACTAAGTGCTACTAGAGCCATCTTACAGAAAAAAAAAAAAAAAAACAAAATGAATGAACCTGAACCTTTGGCCCACCCAAGAGTAGAAATCACTCAAACTATACAGAAACAAAAAAAAATAATTTCTAAAAATGAGGACAGTTTAAGAGACTTCTGAGAGAACATTAAGCATACTAGCATTTGCCTTATAGGGGTTCCAGAGGAGAAGAAAGTAAAGGGCACAGAACATATATGAAGAGTTAATAGTTGAAAACTTCCCTAACCTGGGAAAGGAAACAGATATCTAGATCCAGGAAACAGAGTCCCAAACAGGATGACCTCATAGAGGGTCACAGCAAGACACACTGTAATTAAAATGGCAAAAATTAAAGATAAAGAGAAAATATTAAAAGCAGCAAGAGAGGGCTTCCCTGGTGGCGCAGTGGTTGAGAGTCCACCTGCCGATGCAGGGGACACGGGTTCGTGCCCCGGTCCGGGAAGATCCCACATGCCGCGGAGCAGCTAGGCCCGTGAGCCATGGCCACTGAGCCTGCACGGCCGGAGCCTGTGCTTCGCAATGGGAGAGGCAAGTGAGAGGCCCACGTACCGCAAAAAAAAAAAAAAAAAAAAAAAAAAAAAAAAGCAGCAAGGGAAAAGCAACAATTTATATACAAGGGAACTTCAAAAAGGCTATCAGCTGACTTTTCAGCAGAAATTCTACTGGCCAGAAGGGAGTGGCATGATGCATTTAAAATGATGAAAGGGGAAAACCTATAACCAAAATATTCTACCCAGCAAGGTAATCATTCAGATTTGAAGGAGAGATCAAAAGTTTTACAGACAAGCAAAATCTAAAAGAGTTCAACATGAAACCAGCTTTATAATAAATGTTAAAGGGACTTCTCAAAACGGAAAAGGCCACAACTAGAAGTATAAAAATTATGAAAGGAAAAATCTCAATGGTAAAGGCAAATACACAGTAAAGGTACATTGACAATTTATAAAGCTAGTATAAAGCTTAAAAGACAAAAGTAGCAAAATCATCTATACCTACAAGTGATACACAAAACAAAAGGTTGTAATATATGATGTCACAAACCGTAAACATAGGGGGGAGTAAAAATGCAAGGCTGTTAACTGTGTTTGAACTAAAGAAATCAGCAACTTAAAATTATCATCTCTCTCTCTCTCTATAGAGAGAGACAGATATATTGATATGCTGATATATTATTGATATATATAAGCCTCACCATAACCACAAACCAAAAATCTATAATAGATACACACACAAAAAAGAGAAAGGAATCCAATTATAACTCTAAATATAGTCATCAAATCACAAAGGAAGAGAGTAAAAGAAGAATGGAACAAAAAAGAATCACAAAAACAGCCCTAAAATGTTTTAAAATGGTAGTAAGTATACTCTATCAATAATTACTCTGAATATAAATAGAGTAAATGCTTCAATCAAAAGATATAGAATGGCTGAAAACAAGGATTAAAAAACAAGTCCTATATATATGCTACCTACAAGAGACTCATTTCAGATCTAAAGTCACACACAGACTTATTTCAGAGCTAAAGTGAGAGGATGGAAAAAGGTATTCCATTCAAATTGAAATGAAATAAAACCAGGGTAGCAATACTTATATCAGACAAAATAAACCAAGACACTAAATAATGATAAAGGGATCAAACCAACAATAAATTATAACAGTTGTAAATATATATATGCACCCACCATAGGAGCACATAAATACCTAAACCAAATATAACAGATATAAAGGGAGAAAATGATTGCAACATAATAAATAATAGTAGAGGTTTGTTAACACCATATTTACATCAATGGACCCATCCTTCAGACAGAAAATCAATAAGGAAACATTGGCCTTAAATGACACATTAGTTCAGATGGACTTAAGAGATATATACAGAACATTTCATCAAAAAGCAGCGGAATACCCATTCTTTTCAACTGTACATAGAACATTCTCCAAGACACATCACATGTTAGGCCACAAAACAAGTCGCTGTAAATTTAAGAAAACTGAAATTATATCAAACCTTATGACCACAGGTGAGAGCACAGATAAACTACAATAAAATACTGCAAAAAACAGAAACACATAGTGGCTAAACAATATGTTCACCAGAGAAATCAAAGTGGAAAAAAAAATGGGAAATACTGTAAAAGGAGTCACCAAAATCCAACATCTGTGGGATGCAGGAAAAGCAGTTTTAAGAGGGAAGTTTATAGAAACACAAGCTTATGTTAGAAAAATCTCAAATAAAAACCTAACCTTACACCTAAAGGAAAAATAATAAGAGGAACAAATAAAACCAAAAGTTAGTAGAAAGAAAGAAATCATAAAGATCAGAGGAGAAAAAGATGAAATAAAGACCAAAAAATATCAATTAAAAAGATTAATGAAACTAAGACCTGGTTCTTTGAAAAGATAAATAAAAGTGATAAATCTTCAGCCAGACTCATAAAGAGAAAAAAGAGAACCAAAATAAATAAAATCAGAAATAAAAAAGGATGAGTTACAACTGACATCACAGAAATACAAAGGTTCATAAGAGATTGCTATAACAATTATATGCCAATAAAATGGAAAACCTAGAAGAAATGGAAAAATTCATAGGAATGTACAATGTCCCAAGAGTGAATACAGAAGAAATAGAAAATATGAAAAGACCAGTTACCAGTAATGAAACTGAATCAGTAATTTTTTTTAAAAAAGAAAAACTTGCAACAAACAAAACTCAGGACCAGACGATTTCACAGGTAAATTTTACCAACAATTTAGAGAGGAGTTCACATCTATTCTTCTCAAACTGCTCCAAAAAATTGCAGAGTGAGGAAGGCTCCCAAAGTCAATCTATGAGGCCAACATCATCCTGATGCCATAATCAGACAGATATCACAAAAAAGAAAATTATTGGCCAAATCACTGATGAACAAACATGCAAAAATCCCCATCAAAATATTAGCAAACTGAGCTCAACAATACATGAAAAGGATTACATACCACAAGCAAGTGGGATTTATCCCAGGAATTCAAGGTCGGTTAAATACCAACAAATCAATCAATGTGATACACCACATTAACAAATTAAAGAATAAAAAATCATGTAATCATCTCAATAGATGCAGAAGTCTTTTTAGGAAATTCAATATCCATTTATGACAAAAACTCGCCACCAAATGAGTATAGAGGAAACATATCTCAACATAGTAAAGGCCATATATAGCAAGCCCACAACTATCAATAATATCATACTCAACTGTGAAAAACAGAAAGCATTTCTTCTAAGATAAAGAACAAGGTAAGGATGCCTAATTGTCCCACTTTTGTTCAACATTGTATTGGAAGTCTTAGCAACAACAATTAGACAGGAAAAAGAGATAAAAGTCACCTAAATTGGAAAGAAAGAAGACTGTCGCTATTTTCTGATGACATGATACTGTATATAGAAAACTCTAAAGTCTCCACCAAAAAAATACTAGAACTCATTAATGAATTCACTAAAATTTCAGGATATAAAATTAATCAGCAGACATCTGCTGCATTTCTATACACTAACAATGAACTATCAAAAAGAGAAATTAAGAAAACAATTCCAATTCCAATTGCATCAAAAAGAATAAAAGAGTTAGGAATAAATCTAACTAAAGAGGTAAAATGACATTTTCTCAGAAAACTATAAGATACTGATGAAGATATTGAAGATGACCAAAACAGATGGAAAGATATACCACATTCATGGATTAGGCAGAAATAATAGTGTTAAAATATCTATGCTACCCAAGGCAATCTACAGATTCAATGCAATCACTATCAAAATACCAATGACATTTTTCACAGAATTAACAAATAATTCTAAAATTTTATGGAAACAGCAGAGACCCCAAATAGCCAAAACAATATTGAGAAAGAAGAAAAAGCTGGAAGTATCATACTACCTGATTTCAAAATATACTACAAATCTACAGTAATCAAAATGGTATTGTATTGGCTCACAGACACATAGACCAATGGAAGTGAAAAGAGAGCCTAGAAATGAAACCACACTTTTATGGGCAATTAATCTACAACAAAGGAAGCAAGAATATACAGTGGGGTAAAGACAGCTCTTCAATAAGTGGTGTTGGGGAAACTGAACATCTACATGCAAAAGAATCAATCTGGACTACTTTCTTGCACCATGTACAAAAATAAACACAAAGTGGATTATAGACTTAAATGTAAGACCTGAAACTATAAAACTTCTAGAAGAAAACAGGCAGTATGCTCTTTGGCATTAGTCTTAGCAAGTAAATTTTTGAATATCTCCTCAGGCAATGGAAACAAAGTCAAAACTAAACAATTGGGACCACATAATACTAAAAAGCTTTTGCACAGTGAAGAAAACAACCAACAACAAAAAAAGGTTGCCTACTGAATGGGAGAAGATAATTGCAAACAATATATCCAATAAATAGTTAATATCAAAAAATATCTACAAATAAACTCATACAACTCAACATCAGAAAAAAAAAAAACAAACCACAAATAATGGGCAAATGACCTGAAAAAACATTTTTCCAATGAAGACAGACAAATGGCCAACAGGCACATGAAAAGATGCTCAGCATCAGTAATCATCAGGGAAATGCAAATCAAAAGTACAATGAGATACCACCTTACATCTATCAGAATAGCTATTATCGAAAACACAACAAATGACAAGTGTTGGCAAAGATATGGAGAAAAGGGAAACCTGTGTACTGTTTGTGGGAATGTAAATTGATGCAGCCACTATGGAAAACAGTATGGAGATTCCTCAAAAATTAAAAATAGTACTACTATACAATCCAGTAATTGCACTTCTGGATATTTATCTGAAGAAAATAAAAACACTAATTTGAAAAGATATATGCACCCCTATGTTCATCGCAGCATTATTTATAATAACCAAGATATGGAAGCAACCTAAGTATCCATTGATTAAAAAAATGGATAAAGAATACAGACGTGTGTGTGTGTGTGTGTGTGTGTGTGTGTGTGTGTGTATATACGATAATGGAATATTTCTCAACCATAGAAAAAAATGAAATCTTGCCATTTGTGACAACATGGATGGACCTAGAATGTATTATGTTAAGTGAAATAAGTCAGATAGAGAAAGACAAATACTGTATGATTTCACTTATGTGTGGCATCTAAAAAACAAAACAATTTAACAAACATAACTAAATAGAAACAGTGCCATAGACATAAAGAACAAACAGGTGGTTGCCAGAGGGGAGAGGAATGGAAAGAGGAGAGAGATAGGTGAAGGAGATTAAGAGGTACAAATTTTCAGTTACAAAATAAATGTCATGGGTATGAAATGTACAGTGTGGAAAATGTTGTCAGTAATATTGTAATATCTTTGTATGGTGACAGATGGTAACTGGAGTTATCATGATGATTTTGAAGTTTATAAAAATATTGAATCACTATATTGTGTATCAGGAACAAACACAGTGTTGTAGGTCAATTTTACTTAAAAAACAAACAAACAAACTCATAGAATAAGAGATCAGATTTGTGGTTACCAGAGACGAGGAGTGTGGGGAGGGGGAATTGGAGGAAGGTAGTCAAAATACAATCTTCCAGTTATAAGACAAATAAGTACTAGGAATGTAATGTACATGATAAATACAATTAAAACTGCTATGTGCTATGTACAGAAGTCTTTAAGAGAGTAAATCCTAAGAGTTCTTACCACAAGGAAATTTTTTTTCTAATTTTTAAAATTCTGTATCTATATGAGATGATGGACCATCAGTAAACTTACTGTGGTAATTATTTCATGATGTATGCAAGTCAAATCATTATACTGTACAGCATAAAATTATACAATGCTGTATGTCAACTGTATTCAATAAAACTGGAAGAAAAAAAGAAACAACAAAAAAGCCCTATTAAAAAAACCTCACTTTACACCACAATGAACTAGAAAAAGGACAAACAAAGCAGAAAGTTAGTAGAAGGAATGAAGTAGCAAAGGTCAGAGCAGACAAAAAAAGAGATATTTGAAAAATAATAGACAAGCTCAATGAAATTAAAAGATAATATTTTGAAAAGATAAACAAAACTGACAAACCTTTAGCTAGACTATCTAAAAAAAGTGGGAAGACTCAAATGAATACAATAAAAATGAAGGAGGAGACATTATACAGATTTCACAGAAATACACAGGATCAAAAGAGACTACTTTTAAGAATTATATGCCAACCTGTGGGATAACCTATAAGACATGGATAAATTCCTAGAAACATACATCCTACCAGGACTGAATATGAAGAAATAGAAAATCTGAAGAGTCTAATAATGAGTAAGGAGATTAAATCGGTAATCTAAAACCTCCCAACACAGAAAAGCTTATGATAAGATGGTTTCATTGATGAATTCTGTCAACTTTTAAAGAAGACTTAACTCCAATCCTTCTCAAATGCTTCCAAAAATTGAAGAGGAGAGGACACTCCTAAATTCATTTTATGAAGCCAGCATTATCTTGATGACAAAGTCAGATAAGGATACAGGAAAAGAAAAATACAGTCCACTATCCCTGTTGAATATAGATGCAAAAATTCTCAACAGAATACTAACAAACCAAATTCTAGAGCACATTAAAAGGATTATACACACAATGATCAAGTAAGATTTATCCCTGGGATGTAAGGATGGTTCAACACACTGCAAATGAATATATGTGATATACCACATTAGACAATGAAAGATAAAAGTCATATAATCATCCTAATAAATGAATAGAAAGCATGTGACAAACACAACATCTTGCATAATAATAATCCTCAACAAATTGGATATAAAAGGAATATGCCTCAACACCATAAAGACCATATAGGACAAACCGACAGCTAATATCATCCTCAATGGTGAAAGTTTAAAAGCTCTTCCTCTAAAATCAGAAACAGGACAAGGGTACTCCCTCTCACCACTCTTATTCACCACAGAACTGAAAGTCCTAGCTAGAGCGGTAGTCAAGAAAAAGAAATAAAAGATATCTAAACTGGAAAGATGAAGCAAAATTGTTATTTACAGATGATATCATTTTATATACAGAAAATTCTAAAGACTCAATCAAAATATTGTTGTAAATAATCAAAGAATTTAGTAAAGTTGCAGGTTATAAAATAAAAATACAAAACTCAGTTGTATTTCTATATGTTAACAATGAAAAAAATCTGAATAAGAATTAAAGAAAAATGTTCACTCTCAATAGCATCAAAAACAATAAAATACTTAGGAAAAAATTTAACCAAGGAAGTGAAAGACCTGTACACTGAAAACTGTAAGACTTTGATGAAATAAAATTGAAGAAGACACTAATCAGTGGAAAGATACCCTATGTTCATTATCAGAAGAACTGATACTGTTAAAATGTCCATATTACCCAAAGCCATTTATAGATTCAATGTAATCCCTACTAAAATTCAAATGGCATTTTTCACAGAAATAAAAAAGCAATCATAAAGTTTGTATGGAACAACAAAAGACCCCAAATAACCAAAGTAATACTAGTAAAGAAAATGAAGCTAAAAGCATCACACTTCCTGTTTCAAATTATATTATAAAGTTTTAGTATTTAAAACAGTATGGCACCAGCATAAAATTAGACACATAAACAATTGGAGCAGAATAGGAAGCCTAGAAATAAATTCTTGCTTATATGGTCAACTAATAGTTGACAAGGGAGCCAGCAACACAATGGGGAAATAATAGTCTCTTCAATAAAAGATGTTAGGAAAACTGGATAACCATATGCAGAAAAATGAAATTGAATGCCTATCTTACACCACTGACTTCCATTAACTTGAAATGAATTAAAGACTTAAACATAAGTCTTGATACCATAAAACTCCTAGAATAGAACATAGGAAAGACAATACATGACATTAATGTTGAAAATGATTTTTTTAATAGGACACCAAAAGCATAAGCAACAAAATCAAAAATCAACAAGTAGGACTACATCAAACTAAAAAGCTTCTGCACAGCAAAAAACAAACAAACAAACAAAAATCATCAACAAATGAAAAGGCAACCTAAAAAATGGGAAATAATATTTGCAAAATGTACATTGGATAAGGGGTTAATCCCCAAAATATACAAAGGGGGACACATATAACAACAAAAACAACAACAAAAGAGTCTGAATAAAAGATGCTCACCATCACTAACCACCAATGAAATACAAATCAAAAGCACAATGAGTTATCACCTCATATCTGTTAGAATGGCTCTCATCAAGAAGACAAGAGATAACAAGTGTTGTTAGGATGTGGAGATAGGGGAAGCCTTATTCACTTGGTTGGTGGGAATGTAAATTGGTTCAGCCACTGTGGTAAACAGTATGGAGTTTCTGCAAAATATTGAAAATAGTAATACTATATGATCAAGCAATCCCAATTCTGGGTATACATCCAAAGAAAAGGAAAACAGGATATTAAAAAATATTGGCACTCCCATGTTTACTGCAGCATTAATAACCTAACTGACTGTCAACAGATGAATGAATAAAGATGTGTTGTATATATATATATTCAACTATGAGAAAGAAGAAAATCCTGCCATTTGCCAAACATGGACAGACCTTGAGGGTGTTATGCTAAGTGAGGTAAGCCAGAAAGAAAGACAAGTACTGTAAGGTATTATTAGTATGTGGAATCTAAATATGCTGAACTCCTAGAAACAGAGAACAGAGGGTGGCTACCAGGGCTGAGATTGGTGGAATTGGGGAGATGCTGTTAAACCATACAAACTTGCACCTAAAAGATGAATAAGTTTCAGAGATCTAATGCACAGCATACTAATTCTAGTCGACGATACTGTATTATATACAAAGTTGTTAAGAGACTACATCTTACGTATTGTCACCATAAGAAAGAAATAATAATGTGACCTGATAGAAGTGTTAGCTGACACTATGGTGGTTATCATATTGTAATATACAATAGTATCAATTCGACACTTTGCACCTTAAACTTACACAGAGTTATATGTCAATTATATCTCAAAAAATAAAGAGAAATCTCTAAGACTTACAGTCAACTCCTATCAATGTCCCTTTAATTATCTTCTAAAGTACTTGTTAATTATTCATTACTTACAAAATAAATTTTATTTACTCTGCTCAAAGTAAAGAAAAAAGTCAAACTTGACTGATTATAAAATGAGCCAAATACCTTAACAGATACCTCACCAAAGAAGATATATAGATGCCAAATAAGGATACAAAATGATGCCCCATATCTCATGTCATCAGTGAAATGCAAATTAAAATGAGATATCACTACACACCTATTAAAACATGAAACAGTGAGGACATCAAATGCTGGCAAGAATGTGCAGCAATAGGAATTCTCATTCATTGCTGGTGGAATGCAAAATGGTAAAATCACTTTGGGAGACATTTTGGTAGTGTCTTACAAAACTAAACATGCTCTTACTATAAGACCCAGCAATCTCCCCCCTAGGAATTTAGTTAGCCTAAGGAGGTGAAAAATCTATGTCCTTAAAGAAATATGTACACAGATGTCTATAGCAGTTTTATTCACAATTGCCAAGGAAGCAACCAACGTGTCCTTCAGTAGGTGAATGGATAAAGAAAGTATGGTACATCCAGAAATGGAATATCATTCAGTGCTAAAAAGGAATGAGCTATCATGCCATTAAAAACAATGGAGGAATCTTAAACGCATATTACACAGGGCAGCATAATATAGTAGAATAGGGGAGGGTATAAATTACTAATTTTCACATTTTATAGTGAGGATGTGTGTTGGTAGTATGTGGCAAAATACCATTTTACTTTTAATCTTTATAATTAAATTAAAACTTTTCATAGAATGCTAAGAATTTTTTAAATGATGAATACTTCCCAAACTACTACAAAAATAAATCAATAAAAGCAAATGAATTCTGCATTAAAATAAAATAAAACAAACCCATAGAAATGAAATATAAAGCATGAAATCAAATAAGTAGGAGCAACCATATCATCTTGTCTAGTATGGCAAATGATTTGAAATTTCATATTATATTCCAGGACTTTCAAACTGAGTACTAAAAAATCATATATATAGTATATATATATTATATATATATATAATTTTTTTGGTCCTTGAATATGTATTTTTTACTGAAAAAAATCATTCATAAATTGATGTACAAAAATGTTCAAACACATGAGTAAATAATGTAATGATAAAGAATTATTTTTTGTGAAAAGTGTTTTTTAAAACATCTTTATATTTCAGTGCAAAAACATACCCCTGGCACCTCTCAAAACATAAGAGCAAGCTCAAAAAACCGTAGTGATGGAAATAAGTGAGGAAAATAATATATAAATCCAATTTTAGAAAGTTATATCAAAAATAAAGAAACTAGATTTGACAGTAATGAGAACTGACAGGATTTTATTGGGAAAAGTGAGTGATTAATCTATGAGTGATTAATGACAGTTATCTTAATTGAATACAAGACATTGAAAAATATCACAAGTACAGTAAAAAGCAAAGTGTCAAAATATATAAATCAAAAAATTTAAAAGAAATTTACTGTGTAAGAATAGAGAATTTTTCCACTTGTCAGATAATAAATAAAGAAATAACTCTAAAGGATCTGATTAATATAAATTCTTTCAATAGACCCATGACAAAGACTTGTCCTACAGTGTGAGAAATTTTGTTTTCAAAATTTCTTTGAAATACCTTTGGGGCATTTATACTTTTATTAAAATTTAGGTCACAGAAAATCTCAATAAAATGCAAAAAGTAAATATTTAGGAAACATTCTCAAACCTCAATATGAAAACCTTGAAAATCATAATCAAAGAATCCACAATAAAACCACTAACTTGAAATTAATTAAGTAAATAAATTGTTTCTATGAATTTGCTTAGAATGAGTCCCCATAATTTGGATCTGTTGCTTTAATAATCATAATATTCAAAGTGTTGTGTTTGTAGAATTGACTATCTCCTGGATACAAAAAGACATATGTAACTTTGGAAAAGATCCTACCCAACATAATGAGAAAAATAAAATAAGATATAAAAGTTGTAAAAACCTAAATATAGTTCTAGTCCATGAATTTCTAACATAGAACACTGGTGAAATCAGAGGTGAATGAGACCATTTTTGCATGAATCTTTGTTTACTACTTCCTAGCTTTGTGACCTGGACCAATTACCCTAACTCTCTGAGCTCCAATTTCCTCTTCTTTCACACAAAGAAACTAACAATACTTACCTTTTAAGGTTATTTTAAATATAAAATAAAATGTGTAAAATGCTTAGAATATTTTTTTGTCCCATAACATTATTTTATTTGGTTAATTGCTGTCAAGTCAATTAATAGTAATTTTAGTAGTGTTATAAGCTTGTTCTTGATCTGGGCAATTGGATTTTTGTTTAGAAATGCAGTATCTCAATAGTTTTTGAGTCTATGTTACTCAGATGGTGACACATTAAACACTGCCAATAAGTTTCTATTGCTAAGATAGCCAGAATTACTCTGGTTCATTTTACATCTGAATCAGAATGTTTTCCTTTTTCATCAGTTCTGGGAGCTACCCAGTATACATCCCCAAACATAATTCTTTTTAAATTTTAAAATTATTTGCATAAATCAAGTCAGATTTTATTGATTGCAATCAAAGAATCTTCATTAGGACCAAAGTTGGTACCTGACTAGATGTAGGTAAGATTGATCCAAGAAAAGTGGTGTATTCAGAGATGGCTATTGAGAAATAATAAAAGATATGGAATGAGAAGTCTTCAGCCATTGGCATATTATGGTAAAATATGCCATAATTTACATCAAATCATGTAAGCAGATTGAGAATGAAACTTGCAAGGGTAAGAAACTTGTTTCTTACCCTTGCAAGGATAAGAAACTTGTTTCTCCACCAATTTAATACAACTGCTGTCAATTAGGCTAATAACACTGATACTGTCCATTAGGTTGGATGATTTGTCTGCACCAGAACACTGGATAACTTAATGTGACAAACTCAAATCCCCTAGAAATAATCTACACATTGCCCCAAGGTGTAACCACTCTGAAAGAATCATTTAACCATTGTGGTGATAGGATTGAGAATACAAACATACATTCAGAAATAAATAAATAAATAAATAAATAAATAAATAAATAAATAAATAAATACTTGCCAAATAAGGAATGAATAAATATCTACTTGCCAAATAAGCCCACCTATTTAATTTACAACTTCATTCTGCCTCTAATGAGAAAGTTAGGGAAATCTAATCATTGTAATAATGACATTAGGAAGCTTTGAAGGATTTGAGTAACAAGAATAACTAAACTTCCTTGAAATATCGCCCATTGCATTACTTTTTGTGCAGAGTCCACTCCTCTTTCATAAAAGGAAGTTCAACTTCCCCCTGAATCTTCACCCTTTGTTCTTAGCCAGGGGCCAGAATTTAAGTTCAGCCATTATTGATGGTGAAGCGGTGGGGGAAAATGCAGAAAGTTTGAGGAAGAAAAAAGGTATAACCAGAAAAAACTGCTCAAGTTGGCTATAAAGCATCTCAAAAATTGAAAGAATATTTGTAGAAATATACTTTTGAAAGTGCCCAAGAACATAGAATGAACTGAAAGTTTGAACCAAACTGACTGTATCGACACTGGAGCACTCTGCAGAGATTCAGGCAGCTGGTCTAGGTTCTAATAGATTTGGGGGTTGGATAATATGAAAGAGAACTGGTCTGTAAGTAATCCATGCTAAGTGTTACTGAATGTGAGAAATCCCTTGGTCTAAAAGAAAAGAATGCAAAGATTTTGAGAGACAAGGAGGTTGAATCAGCTCATCATGAGTTTTGCATGTACCCATACCTCTTTGGATCCTCCTGAGAGGTATTCTCACAGCACTTTCCTCTCTTCCTTTCCTTGAGATCTACTATGACTAGGGAGGTGGCAAAATTCAAATAAACAAACCAAGCCAAATTTGCAATTTTCTTTGGGCCTGGAAGGCTGGGGAGAAGGAAACAACTGAATGGCATTCCAAGGGGGAGAGAAGCCCACTGAGGCTGAGCATGAGAGGTAGTAGTTAATTACAAGGCAAAATGTATAACAGGAATTAGGGTGGGCAAAGAAATAGGATCTTTGGGAATGACCTGTTTAATGAAGAGTATAGTTAATTAATTATGGGATTCCCAGTAATTAAATTACTAAGAAATTCACTGACATCTTAAGTAATCTGTATACCAAAAAACAACAGAAAAAACAGAAAAAAATAAAAGTGTAAAAACTTCAGATATGAATAACTAGATATCTGAATGACAGCACTAAGCCAGATGCAGTCTTTGCCATTCTTCAGATGTGTGTTAATTCAGAGTCACAGATTCCATAAATGAATAATTTTCTTGATTTCTTTAAGGAAGGAACCTATAAAAACACCACAAGCGTGTACCTACTGTGAGACTTTACCTTCATTCTATCACTAAATTACCTATGACCACTTACCTAAATAACTCTAGATTAAGTACTGTAAACAGCCCAGGCTTTGTGAGATTATTGCACACCAGTTCTGAGCTAATTCATTTGTCTGAGGACCTGCAGAAGTTACCATATTATTTTCTACAAAAGAAAGATGTTTAAATTAAGTTTGTGATTTGAAAGCTCAACTGCAGTTAATCATTGTTGGTATTATCTTGAAATGTGTTTCAAAATAACATTAAGCATGTTTATGTACAAGTTAACTTAAAATATGTCTCCAGGTTCCCATGGTACAAACTTTTCAGTTGTATGCCATTTTATTTAAGCTAGCAGCAGCATAGAAAATGTATGATGAAAATTTCAAATTGAGCATTTCTATATTTCTAGGGGAAACTGAAGGATAATGTGAAGTTGAAGGCAAAGATATGACCAGTAGCATTAACAGCCACCACAACATGGGGCTCAATAAGATATTTTTCATAAATTTATTCAACATATATTTATTGAGAACCTACCAAGAGCTAGGTGTGTTCCAAGGGTTTACAAAGTTTCAAGAACCTTAACAAGAAACAAAAAAGCCTTTTGCCTCCAAAAAGAGACCTTTTAGTGGAGAGATATGGACAATAAATTATATTTTGTACTGTACTGCAAAATATTAAATGCTATGGAGAAAAATTAATGTAATAAAAGGGGAAAACGCATTCCAATGATGGAAAATTTGCAGTGTTAAATAGAGGATCATTGAAGATGTGTCATCTGAGCAAAGACTTGAAGGATACAAGAGACCAGACTCTGCAAATATTTGGGGTAAGGACATTCCAGGTAGGAAGAACAACAAGAGCAAATATCATGGGGCCAAGGAGGCAAATAGGGAGGAAGGGGACATTGGTTGAAATGAGATAAGAAAGACAACAGAGGAATATACTTAAATGGAAGGAAACGTGGCATTTATTGTAAAATAACTTTTTTGCCAGTCTTCTCTTAATTGACCTAAGATGAATATTTAATCATAGTTTACCAAAAAAATGCGGCTCTAGAAACCATAGCTAAATAAAACTATATATATATATATATGTGTATGTACATATGTTTCTGACTCCTATTACTAGTCTCTGTCAGAAGAAAGATACATTTTAATTATTTATTTACCAAAAAATTAGCCTGCAGGTATTCATCACTTCATATCGGCATGCTGAATAGCAGAGACCAATATATTTATAGAAATAACACACTTAAGAATATCCTAGGGCTTCCCTGGTGGCGCAGTGGTTGGGAGTCCGCCTGCCTATGCGGGGGACGTGGGTTCGTGCCCTGGTCCGGGAGGATCCCGCGTGCCGCGGAGCGGATGGGCCCGTGGGCCATGGCCGCTGAGCCCGCGCGTCCGGAGCCTGTGCTCTGCAACGGGAGAGGCCGCAGCGGTGAGAGGCCCGCGTACCACAAAAAAAAAAAAAAAAAAAAAAAAAAAAGAATATCCTAGTCGCTTGTCTGTCACAAGCCTATAACAAATTTGGTGTGAATATCATTTTGTAGAAAAGTAAGATATTTCAAAGAAGGTGGTACAAATGACATCTCTAGGTGTTAGCTTGTTACTTGTGGTACAGTGACATTGACCTTAAGCAATTCTCTTAAACATAGGTAAAAGTCTCTTAAATACATATAAATAAATGATAGGTACAAAAAAATAGGTGTAAAATAAGTATAAATAAATAGGTATAAATCTCTTAAATGGGTATAAATCTCCTACTTACACTATGGGAAGCATGGTCAGAGGAGAGCTACCTTTCCTCTGCCCATCCATTTTGAGTATGCTATGGACATAATATTTATCCTCATGGAATCAAATCTTGAATAAAGATTTCTCTTCCTCTTACTTTGCATCCATGTTAGTCATCCCATCAGGTCTTACTTAAAAATTGTTTTAACAAGAAAGCCTTATTTTCAGGGTAATTAACTGAGAGCCCATATCTATGGGAAATTGTGGTTGGTTGAGAAAGGCCTCCCGCAGCCCGAAAGCTATCTAGGGCAAATCCTTGGAATCTATGAATGCCTTCTTAGTTGGAAAAGGAATCTTTTGCAGATGTGGTTTATTTGAAGATCCTGAGATGTGTTAATCCTGGATTATCCAGGGGAACCCTAAATCCAATCACAAGTGTCCTTACAGCAGAAAGACAGAAGGAGGGTTGAGAAAGACAGGAGAGGAGAATACACAAAAAAGGAAGAGGCAATTTGATCATGGAGGCAGATTCGAGTGATGTAGCCATGGGCCAGGGTGACTGGAGCCACCAGAAGCTGGAAGAGGCAAGGAATGGAAAGTGCTCTATTGTCACCAGAGGAGGGGCTGCCCTACCAACACCCTAATTTCAGACTTCTGACCTCCAAAACTGTGAGGCAACAAACTTATGTTCTTTTTTCACCAAATTCATGGTATTTTGTTACAGCACTCCAAGGAAACTAATATGGAAGTTATAGTAATATAAAAATTATATAGTTTTTTTTATTTTCAAATTTACTTGAAATTTTGAAGGAAATGTAACTAACATGGGATATTAGGAATTAAAATTTCTTTTCATAATTTTAGAATTACTGAAGAGACTTCTGAAAATGTCTACACCTGTAGCAAGTGCCCACATATCTGTGTAGGTACATTTTTCCTTTCTTTCACGTTAAGGATGCTTTGGCAGAAACATGTGAGAAGTAGGATATTAAAAGATTAAAAGTCCATAATTAAAATCAAGAAGGGAAATATTTTACCTGGTTGCATTTATTTAACCAATTTTTGTAAGTTAAAATTATTGAAGGAGAATAATGGATACTCCTTAGAATACAAACAAAATTGTGGAGAAATAGAATAAGGTTTGATAAATAGCCACTGAATCCCAGGAACTCTGCTAACCTCACTCATATATTATATGTCACCTCATTTAATCATCATCATTATCCTAAATGTAAGCAAGTATTGGTGTAAGACTAAAAATTAAATATATATATATTTTTTATCTGGGTTAGTAGTTTTTGATTCAGCAGTTTCAGTGGAAAAAAGCCCACTATTACTACCCTGTTTGAAGTTCCTCTATTAAAGTTCTGTTCAAAATTGTGATATAAGGCAGAAACATTTTAATTGGGTTTAGAGAGTAAAACAGCATGTGAAACATAGGATAAATCTAGAGGGATTCAATAAGCTAAGGACAAATAAGTGGATCAAAGCTGAGAAGAAACGTGATAAAATAAAGAGCAGACTTTCCCTCATTCAAACTTCTGCACTCCTCATCCTTGATCTCATTGGGATAAATAGCCTTTGACAACAGAAAAGAAATAATTCTTCCCCTTCTTTAACACCACTGCCTT
Source organism: Physeter macrocephalus (assembly GCF_002837175.3). NCBI lineage: Eukaryota > Metazoa > Chordata > Mammalia > Artiodactyla > Physeteridae > Physeter > Physeter macrocephalus. The sequence goes on from NC_041221.1 coordinate 104,242,462, forward strand.
CAGAGAATGCCAGAGGTACCTATTTCTAATACATACTGTAAGACTCATGAGCTATGGAAAGTGTGGTTACAGTATCAAAAAATGTTTGAGAATCAATGAATGTTCTATGACTGTTCTACTTTCCTCCTGGAGAATCATAGAAACATCACCAATTCATAAGCCCTGAAAAATCCTGAAGTTAAAAAAATCTTGTTTAGTGTTGTCAACTTGTCCCAAATGTATTTAGCCATGGACTCTTTTGTTCACCTGACATTTGTTTTCCAGAGGAACTCACATTGGATAAAATTGGCATCTCAGCCTTTTTGGACAACATGCAGTATGAATGCTTCTGAGGAAAGTCCTGACCAAAACTTGTAAAAAGCCAAGAGTAAGCATGATATCTCTAGATTTCTGCTATTTAGGTTATATCTTAATGAATGAAGTCATAGCAAATTTACAGTACAATGATTTTAGGACTTTCATGCCTATAACAAGCCTAAGGTACAAAATTCGAGAAGGACAACACAGTTAAATATTTTATAAGAGGTTAAAAGAAATGGATATAAAACAGAAATACCCAAGACATACCTGTATTCTGTCCTCTGGAAACAGCATGAAAACTGTTGTGTAAAATTACAAACCAAAGACATCCAACCACCCAAAGACATCCAACCACCCAAAAGCTGTTGTGTAAAATTACAAAACAAAGACATCCAACCACCCAAAAATTACCCTCTCTTCCTCCTCTTTTCTTCCTTCCTTTTTTTCTTTTTAAATTTGAATTCAATTAACACACTATAGGCTTAAAATCTGGCAAAAATAATAGTTTTTCTAACATAAGAAAAAGATGATCAAAATACATTTTCTCAGATTATCTTGGCTGCATTTACCTAAGGTAAGGTGTTTTCTTTTTTTCCCCCTGTAGTTTAATCTGGGATGTCAATAACAAATTTTTTTTATTAAAATGCTGAACTTCACAGGCAACAACCTAATTAAATACACTTTGGACCTTTCTGCGCCAAAGAGGCATTACCATGTGAATTTTCTCCAGGCTTGATAGTATACCCAAAACAGTATATTGAGTAGGAAAAAACAAAACAGAACCTAAGAGACAATTTCGCACATCTGTTCCTGCGGTTGTTCTTTCATTCTTTCTCATTTATAATTAATGAAAAATAATGGTGCTGACACAAGTTAATTACTATGAAAAATTACAGTTTATGCTATTTATTATAATAATGGCAAATTACTTGAGATTTTCAAACACTGTTCCTAAGCAATTAGAAATGTTCATAAGGAGTTCACCTGTGAAATTTTTTCATCTGTGTTTGCATTCTGTGAAGTGAAAGAACACCCAATGTTTTTCATTAGCAGCAGAGATAACACAGCAAGAGATATTAATCATAGAGTCCTGTACCTGAGAAAACATTTAAAATAAAATCGGATTGTATAGCTGAAGCAGAGGTCAAAACAGTACACAGATATATTTATTACAACCAAATTTTTCTTAACAGGATCAAAGGGACTATTAAATCTGTTTCATTTAGTAACAATTTAGTATAACTAGTTAGAATTACTATCTTGTCCTAGTTTACCAAAAATATTAAATTACTGATTTAAAAATTAGAATTAATATCTTTCTAATTAGCACATACAAATTAGGGGATTGTCCCTTCTTGAACTTGCTTTTCTTATAAACCTGTAAATTGTAACACTAATGCAATAGTCCTCAGGTTATTAAGAATAACTTATGACTAAAAAATACTAATTAGGCCTAATATGCCTGTGTAAATGAGCTAAGTGAAAAACATCCCTGTGAAATATTTCGTTTGCTGTAGTTTCAATAGTAACCTGAACAGGAAAGAGTTTGTTTTGTCTTGTTTAGCTCAATGACAATGTTACTATACATATACACCTATTTTGTTTCCGTTTTTATTCATTCAAAGTAATACAGAAAAAAAATTTTAAAATTCAACACAGTGACAATTTCTCCACATTAGTTTTAATATTTTCTATTAATTATGCTTTCAGGAATACGTTGATCTAAGAATACATTAGTTGCTTAGAGAAAGACAAATAAATGTCAAGTCTTTGCCTTTTGAAAAGGCAAAGGAAAAAAAACCATAAAAATGTATAACTCTTATTCATTAATATGTAGTCAGTAGGTGGTGTTAAAATTAGTTTTGATCAAGTAGATCCTGAGTCATTATCATATAACACCTCTCCTACAAAATATTAACTGCCGTACTTTAGATGATATCCTCTTTTCTAAACACGTGTAAAAATTCAAATCACGGAATAGAACTGAACGTGTTTAAAGAAAATAAGGGTATAAGAAAATAAAAGTCTTTACTTACTAAATCATATAATTTTAGCATAACTGATTAGAATATCAGAATTCAAAATTTTTTAAGCAGAAAGGAAAGTTGATTGACTCATATAACTGTACTTAATACATTTTTTTCCTGCTTTAACATGCTGATTACAGTTAGTGAAGTTACTGCATCAGCATTATCTCTTTCTCTGCTTTTGTTAGGCTGCTTATCTTTAGGTTGGTTGCATTTTCATCAGGATCTCTCCATGATGAACACTAATAGTTGCAACGTCCTTAAACCTTAATATTTCCAATGGTGGTGGGTTGATGGTTTCAGAGTAAAAAGAATGAAAATTCTATTTTCAAAAGCAATAGCAAATTGAAATAGACTTACAAATGTTGTTTGAGACTTAATTTCATGAATAGATAAGGCTAATTTTTGATATCTTTTATCAATTTGCTGTGCATAAATGGATATTTCTCAGTATACTATTAATACAATAATGAACCTTGTTTTGTCCTTATACTAGAAGTATGATGTTGAAAATATCTTATCACTGAAGACATAACTTATATCTGGACATGTTAATTGCCCAGGATCAAACAATTTTCAAGCAACTAATATAGGAATCAAACAGAGATTTAACTTATTGAAAATCTATTTTATTACAATTTTTTCCAGTTTCTTTTTAAATAGATTTAATATTTAGATAGAATTAATAGAAAATGATTTTGCTAAGGGTGACAATTACACTCTATTAAAAGAAGTCTTAAATTTTTCCTTAATAAAAACATAACAGGGCTTCTCTGGTGGTGCAGTGGTTGGGAGTCCGCCTGCTGATGCAAGGAACGTGGGTTCGTGCCCCGGTCCGGGAAGATCCCACGTGCCGTGGAGCGGCTGGGCCTGTGGGCCATGGCCGCTCAGCCTGCACGTGCAGAGCCTGTGCTCCGCAGTGGGAGAGGCCACAGCACTGAGAGGCCCACGTACCGCAAAAAAAAAAAAAAAGAACATAACATTATATACAGATATCTGAAATTTTTGAATCTTTTTGTCTCATATTTCAGACTCTACTTAGTTACTGGAGATTATTTGAGAAAAAAATCTGGTACCATATAAAGGAAAGCCTGCGTACTAAAGGGTACTTATATTCAATGGTTCAGAGGCCGACGTTATTATATATATTCAATAGTATTCTTATTAGTAAAGACTTTGCTCTAGATGACTAATTCTTTCTCAAGTGAACCAGATTAAATATTTTAATTTTAGTGAAATCATCACAGAATAATAAACTAGAAACTGGATTTTGAAATCAAGGACAATTTTATAGTCATCCGTATATTTTATAAAATTTTACACCGTGAACTCTCTTTATATTCATTCTATGAATTAGTTTCTATGTAGTATGTCCTTTTTCATGAAATGGTTTCTTCTTTTATGTTTAAAAACTCATGGGTCCAACTTTATGAAAAATAATCATTTAATATATATTTTATCAGTTCTTTCTAAACTCTTTCTAGAATACAAACGAGATGCAATTTAACTATCCAGAAAGTTTAAATTTACAAACTTTATAAATCAAACCTGAGAAACTCAGATGTGCAAGAAATTTTGCAATACAGTATTTCCTTTAAATGAAATTAAATCTGAATCCTAGCAACCAATCCACCATGTTGACACAGCACTTGGCTTCAGAATTTGGGGAAGTTTTCAAGGATCTGGGGGGAAGGGGGGCTTTATGACCATCAAAAATCAGGAAAAGGGCTGAAAGTCTCCAATACATAATAGTCAGGCTCACGTGATCATTATTGAAGTCCACGTGGCCTCTGAAAGTGGCAGTATTAATTCTCTGAAAGATGTGGGCCTGGAGTTTTGGGAAAGCCTTCCTAGGTAACTACATTTGGTAGGAAGGTTGGACCCTGGAGGAACAGTGGTCTCCACTCGCCAGACCACTAGCCCTTGTACTTGATTGCATCCTAGAGGAAAAGGTACCTTTTCTAATGCTAGTGAAGGTGCACTGGGTGTGGGCAACAGTCCTGGAAAACCTCCATAATTGTACCACACAGATGCTTCCCTTAAAGTTCTGCCTCTGTCCAAGTTGTCATTATATATCATGATGTAGGGACCATGATATAGGCTCTGCTTCCTGGAGGGCCTGAAAATGTCTGCTTCCCTCCCAGTCTTGTGAGACATCTATTCACTTTCCTCCAGAAGACTTCCATATGCCCCTTCCTCACAATGTATTGTCCTCAGAGAGGATTTATTTACACACACACACACACACACAAAACCAGAAAAAGAGGTTTGGCTTTAAACTTTTCCACATAAACCTCACCAGAGGCAATTTAAATACTACTATAAATTTTCTTTCACTACGTAAGTAAATGTTTTCCTCATGACAACTACATACTGTACACATATTTTAAGGTGTTTTGTAAGGTAGAAAGAGGACTGGAAAGAAGGGAGTACCTATGTATTGAATGTTTGTTATGTTTCAGATGCTTTATGTTATTCACCTCTTCTAATAGCCTCACTATCCTTACAGTGTCATAATTTATTTTTTCATTTTTTGAAATACGAGGAAACTAAAATTCAGTAAAATGAATTAAAAAATTAACCAAATTAATTTATGCCTTGTTGCTAGTAACACAACTTGCACCTAAACTGCGTTTTTTTTTTTTTTGTGGTACGCGGGCCTCTCACTGTTGTGGCCTCTCCCAATGCGGAGCACAGGCTCCGCGGCCATGGCTCACGGGCCCAGCCACTCCGCGGCATGTGGGATCTTCCCAGACCGGGGCACGAACCCGTCCCCTGCATTGGCAGGCGGATTCTCAACCACCGCGCCACCAGGGAAGCCCAAAACTGCGTTTTTTTCTCACCCCAAACTTCATGACATTTCCACTTTACCAGTGTTCCCCAAATTTAGCTATTCGTTATATACCAAACTTAAGTTTTTCCATGACATTGGACCTTGAATATCTCATATGTCTACCAATGGCTAGATGGAGAGTCACAGTAGCCTCTCCTGGAATGTATTCCCATTCCATGGACAGATGACTTATCCATAACTCAAAACCAACCAATTCTGTGGAAAAACCTTCCACTTGACTCTTGGGCTCCAGAACTCCTCCTGCAGCCTGTGGAATTTAAACATCCCTGAAAGAGAGTACAATCACCAAGAAGAGAGAGAAAGGTCAAGTCCTCCATTCTCTAGATCCCTCTAATTTTTATTCTTTAGAGAGATACCTCTTATACCACATTGGAGCTGAAAAGTGGTATCTTCATTTATTTTAGAGATTAGGAGTCCAGGTAGTAAGACTTGGAAAATTAAAAAGAAAAATTTTTCCTCAATCCTTCCATAAGCAAATGAAGGAGAATCCAGTAAAAAAAAAAAAACTGAAAAACAATGCAATAAGTAATTAAAAATATGGGATTAAAAACAACAGAGTAACTGGAAGGGGGCAGAGCTTAGAGAGAGGCATGTGCTTTTACATGTGCATTTACAAAGGTTGGCACTAAGGAGCAGGGAACGGGATATGGAAAGTACAGTGTGGGCAGAGAGGGCTGGATTCCTTGTGAGAGGTGGGTGTGGGGTTTTTTATGGTGTGATCTGCTGAAAGCAGATGAGGGTCTGACAGTTAAAAACTTGAGCAGAGAGGTAAGCTGCATCTAAGGTGAAGGACCAGGAATGGGAGGATTGAGAAAACTTTAAAGTGCTGAAGAATGGGAAGCAAACCTAAAAATTTAAAGGTAGGAATGCTGAGGGAAGAGGTGCTGAGACTGTGAAGCTAAAATGGTGGGAGTAGGAGCAAGCTGACAATTTACTTCCAGAGAAATAGTGGGACCCAAGGCTTTAGATGAAGAGGAAGAGTTGAGGTCTTGACATGTAGGAGAGAACACAGGGTTTTAGTAATGGACCCTGGAAGGTAACAACAAGGAGACAAATATAAGAAGCTTGTACAAAATCTTTTGGGTGGAAAAGACATGAGAATAAAATAGCTCCTCCATTTAGCACTATATTGGCCTCCTCTGATTTACTCATCCATGTCTTGGGTTCCATTGTATGAGGCTAACTAGTCACTATTCCTATTGCACAGCCAGGCTGAACAGCCATAGAACCAGGGACTCTGGCTACAAGCATTATCTCTGAAATTGTGTGAAAGACCAACTACAGGGCCTAAAATCTGCCTTTCATAACCCTATAAACTGGGTCAAATGATTACAACTGTACCTGCAGGGGAGCTAATTTCCAGAGAAGCAAAATTTGACCAATGGGAACTGGGAGGCAGAAGGAACCCAGAAGATAAAATCCCTTTCCTTGCTTTCATGGAAGCATGGCTATGGCATGGCTCCCCTTGTTGTGTGCCCAGAGATCTTACATGCACCAGCTTAGACACAGAAAGAGACTGTGTCTCTTTTTAACTTTCCTTTTTTTTTTTTGTTAATAAATTTTATTAAAAACCGTGGATATTCTTTTTTTTTTTGGCTGCACCACATGGCTTGTGGGCTTGAGGGATCTTATTTTCCCCACCAGGGATCAAACCTGGGCCCCCAGCAGTGGAACAGCAGAGTCCTAACCACTGGACTGCCAGGGAATTCCCTCTTTCCAACTTTTCTTAAAGCGGTAGCCAGCACTGTTGTGCATGAATTTGCTTTAGCTCACATCCTTCCTTGTCTCACCACTCTTTGTCTTCACCTTGGATTTGCTCTCCCAAATAACACTGTCAGTTTAACCCTTGTTTTGGGCCCTGTTTCCAGATAACTTTAGCTAAGGAAATTACATAAAAACTATCTCCTAAATCTAAGCCATATTTAGAAAACACTTCAATGCATCATGTTGATTCCTATAGAAATAACAGAAAGTAGTATTCAAATATGGATTCAAATTCCAGTATTTCTATGTGCCATATGGCTTTTCATAGTGTTTTGTCTTACTGGGTTTTAGCCGCTGATGGGGACAAAACCATCAGATGATTTAACTACTTCAGAGAGTTATTGATAATATATTTAAAAAATTGTAGTCAAAGCCATATTATAAGGAAAATTCAGTCAAAAGTTTTCATAAGTAAATAAAAAATACTATCAAATTAATTATACATTTGATATTTATTACATTAATATAATAGACTGCATTACCATAAAGAGATATTTTATTTTATACTTTAATGTTTGAATATAAAACTGAAACCATTATAGAGGATGTCTGACATATTTTAAGGTAGATTGTCATAATCTAATTAAATATGTAACTACTATTTTTTAAATGTAAAAATTAAAAATGGAAGAAATTAAGGAAGGAAGGAAGGAAGAAAAGGAGGAGGGTTGAAGAAAGGGAAGAAAGGAGGAAGGAAGATAGGAAAGGAGGGAAGGAGAAAAGGAAGGAGGGAGAAAGGAAGAAACATAAGAAAAGCAGTAAGTTTACCTACAGAATGTAAATATCAGGAAATATGACTTTAATTATTTGTAATTAATTATTATTAGACTAATTAGACTCTTAATTAACTGCATTTTCAATTTTTAAGGATCAGCAAGTAATCCATTTTTACTTGTTGGCATCAATTGCATGGAAAAAAACATTGATTTTCTGTTAATCTTAACTTTTCACAAATATACTATTCATTTTGGTTTAAAAAAAGAATGCTGAGGCAAACACATCAGGTTGTAACTGAGGTCTCTTTTCAGTTCTATACAAAGGTGACTTGATTAAAACAATTGAACTCATACATGGAATCTAACATACCTTCTTGATTGTAATGGTTTTACTCCATTCTCCAAGTCCACTAACATGTAGATACAATGTAATTAAAATCAATTAAGGAATTCTAAGGTATGACATACAGTAAATTTCCAATTCTATGTTGGCTTCAGAACTACTGATATGTGGAGTGTTCCTCATTCATAAAAGGAAAAAGCTCAAAGCAAAACCTATGCCAGAGGAAAAGAAGATGACTACAGAAGCCATTCCCCTGATCTTTTGCTCTAACTAAATATACACTATTTTAGGATAATTTGCCCAATGCAATACTTAATAGGCTTTATAACTAAAGTACACTTCTTACTATCTATTCTAATATCTTACTATAATAGAAGCCCTTGTTTTACCTGTTAAACTTTTTTAATCTACTGCCTAAGAAAATGTATAAACGTATAGTAGAAACTGATTATACAGTTATTTCTGTTTACTAGGAAATGTTCATTTTTAAGAGTTTATACATTCTTGCATTTACCTAAATTTCCCCTAGGGAATATCTAATAAGCACTATGTGATGATGTGACATCACTGTCTCTGCATATTTCTGGAAATTGCTCCAAAATCAATATTTTAAAACATGACAATGACTGTATAGTTTAAGTCAGACAAAAGAAGAGACCCAGGAGTTCACCATTACATTTAAAACTTTAGAAACCAATGATGACTGAACTCCAAAAACTGCCTACTTGGCTGCTCCATCATTGTGATTTTATCTATCTTGAGAGTCCCAAATACATCAGCTTAATTCTCTGGAGTTTATAATCAATTGTGGCTATAAAACACATGGTTTAATTTTCCACTGAAGTTTAATGTTTGCCTTGGGCCTCCCCACTCATGCCTTCTCAAAATGGTTTTATCACTGTAATATAGAGCAGTGGAATTAAGTATGTAAATCTTTGGCAGCTTACAGGTTTGCTTTTCTTCTGAGTCAAATTAAAATAGCATTGAGTTTAAAACTTGCAAACACTACTAGGTTTAGCTCAAATCTTCAAGAACTGAATTCCCATGCAGTATATTTTACTTTGAATGTCTCATTTCAAAATTCAGAACATGACACATTCAAGAATATATCAGTTTCACAGGCCAAGTTAGGAAATCTGAAAGCACAAAAGTGACCGTTTATTAAAAGGAAGAAAATTAGTACAATTTATGTGCATGTAGACTTTGAATAAATGGTGGCTGATAGTCTATGCTTTCAAACAATTGTTATAATGTGAAAAGCATCTTCCAGTTAGCATTATTGCTATTATTATTTTTCAATTTGTAAAACAACAAAACAGAAACACAACTAAACTGGAGTTTATAATTTGGCAAAAATATGTATAGGGATTTAGAACTATGGTGTCAGTTTCAAAATACCTCTTAAGGGACAAATTCATGGACTGTACACCATTGGATTTTGGATATTTACCAGGTTTTTACAAATGAGATTGTCAATTACATAGCTAGACATAGTTATTTGTTCTTTAATGTAATTTTATTAAAATCTCAACATTTCTTAGTTGCTTATAATTATAGTACTGGGTTGGCCAAAATGTTCATTCGGGTTTTTCCATAACATGTTATGGAAAAACTCGAATGAACATTTTGGCCAACCCAATACATGTGATATATATTTCAAACTTTCTTCATATTCCTGAAAGAAATATATATTAAAAATCATAGAAAATAATTTTAAAGGGACATTCAAGTTATAAAAATAAATAATTCCAAATCATTTAAAAACTAAGAGAGAGGAAATGATGTTTTTAGGTTAAAACTCAAGTGTGCTCACAGCTAACATCACACTCAATAGTGAAAACCTGAAAGCTTTTCCTCTAAGATTGGAAACAAAACAAGGATGCCTGCTTTCACCACTTCTATTCAACTGGAAGTTCTAGCCAGAGCAGTTGGACAAGAAAAATAAATAAAAGGCCTTCAAATTGGAAAGGAAGAAGCAAAAGTATCTCTGTTTTCAGGTGACATGATCTTATATATAGAAAAGCCTAATGATTTCACACTACAAACAAAACAAAACAAAAATTCTTAGAACTAATAAGTTCAACAAAGTTGCAGGATACAAAATTAATACAAAAATCAACTGCATTTGTATACATTAATGTTGAAACAATTTGGAAAGTAAATCAGGACAGCAATTCAATTTATAATAACATCAAAAAGATTTATTTTCTGAAAAATAAATGTAACTAAGTATATACAAATTTTTTTTACAATGAAAACTACAAAATGTTGAAAAAAATTGAAGACTTCAAGAAATGGAAAGACATCCTGTGTTCATGGATTGCAAAATATAATATTGTTAAGGTGTAAATATTACCCAAACCAATCTACAGATTTAATTCAATGCCTATCAGACTCCCAATAATGTTTTTTGCAGAAGTAGAAAAATTCATCCTAAAGTTGAAATGGAGTCTCAAGGGACTACAGATAGCCAAAGCAATCTTGAAAAACAACAAAGTTGGTCTCACACTTCCTGATTTAAAAATATAATATAAAGTTAGAGTATTTAAAACAGTATAGTACTTGTATAAAGACAGATATTTAGACCCATAGGATAAAACAAGAGCTCAGAAATAACCCTGTGTATATATAGTCAAATGTTTCAAAAAGGGGAGCAAGATCATTCAATGAAGGAAGGACAGCATTTTCAAACAATAGTATTGGGAAAACTTAATATGCATATGCAAAAGAATGAGGTGGTCCCTCATCTCATACCACACACAAAGTAGCTCAAAATTGATCCAATACCTAAATGTGAGAGCTAAAACTATAACATTCTTGTAAGAAATCGCAGGGGAAAAGTTTCATGACATTGGATTTGGCAATGATTTCCTGCATATGATATCAAAAGCACAGGCAACCAAGGAAAAAATAGTTTGGACTATATCAAAATTTAAAACTTCTGTGCATCCAAAGGACATAATAAACAGAGTAAAAATGCAACCTAAGAAATGAAATAAAATATTTGAAAATCATATATCTGAAAAGGAATTAATATCTAGAATATGTAAAGGACACCTACAACTCAACAATAACAATAAAAATAAATAACCCTACTTAAAATTGTGCAAAGGAATGAGCAGACATTTCTCCAAAGAAGATACACATGTAACCAATAAGTGCATGAAAAGATTCTCAGCATCTCTAATCATTAGGGAAATGCATTAAGACTACAGTGAGATATTCCCCTCATACTCATTAGGATGGCTATTATCTTGAAAAAAATAGCAACAAAAAATAGCAAGTCTTGTTGAGGATGTAGAGAAACTGGCACCCTTGGGCACTGTTGGTGGAAATGTAAAATGATGCAATCTATGACTATAAAATCATTAATTAAAATTTAATTACAATGTGATTCAGTAATTCTACTTTAGCATATATAACCAAAAAAATTGAAAACAAAGGGGCACAAGCCGCGGCTGTCAGCACAGACACCAGAGACGGGCATGGGACGCTAGGGCTGCTGCTGCTGCCACCAAGAGGCCTGTGTGTGAGCACAGGTCACTCTCCACACCTCCCCTCCTGGGAGCCTGTGCAGCCCGTCACTGCCGGGGTCTCGGGATCCAGGGACAGCTTCCCTGGGAGAACGCGTGGCGCGCCTCGGGCTGGTGCAACGCCACGCCGGCCTCTGCTGCTACAGGCTTGCCCCGCATCCATGTCCCTCCCTCCCCCTGGCCTGAGCCAGAGCCCCCGAATCAGCTGCTACTTTAACCCCGTCCTGTCTGAGCGAAGAGCAGACACCCTAGGACGACCTAGGTGCAGACACGGGGCCAAGTCCAAAGCTGAACACCAGGAGCTGTGCGAACAAAGAGGAGAGGGGGAGGTCTCTCCCAGCAGCCTCAGAAGCAGCGGATTAAAGCTCCACAATCAACTTGAAATGCCCTGGATCTGTGAAATACCTGAATAGACAGCGAATCATCCCAAGTTGAAGAGATGGACTTTGGGAGCAAGATATATTATTATTTTCCCAATTTTCTCTTTTTGTGAGTGTGTATGTGTGTGCTTCGGTGTGAGATTTTGCCTGTATAGCTTTTCTTTCACCATTTGTCCTAGGGTTCTGACCAAACCTCTTTTTTTTTTTTAATAAAATTTTTCTTCTTAATAATTATTTTTTATTTATTAACTTTATTTTATCCTACTTTATTTTATCTTCTTTCTTTCTTTCTTCATTTCTTTCTTCATCCCTTTCTTTCTTCCTTCCTTTCTTCCTGTCTTCCTCCCTTCCTTCCTCTCTTCCTTGCTCCCTTCCTTCCTTCCTTCTCCATCTCAACACCAACAGCCATCTTCACTGAACAACCAGTAAGCTACAGTGCTGGACACCCTAAGCCCAACAACTAGCAAGACAGGACTACAGCCCCATCCATTAGCAGAGAGGCTGCCTAAAATCATAATAAGGCTAATGATATCCCAAAACACACCACCAGACGTGGACCTGCCCACCAGAAAGACAAGATCCAGCCTCATCCACCAGAACACAGGCACTAGTCCCCCCAACCAGAAAATTTACTCAACTCACTGAACCAACCTTAGCCACTGGGGACAGTCACCAAAAACAATGGGAACTACAAACCTGCAGCCTGCAAAAAGGAGACCCCAAACACAGTAAGCAAAATGAAAAGACAGAAAAACACACAGCAGATGAAGGAGCAAGGTAAAAACCCACCAGACCTAACAAATGAAGAGGAAATAGGCAGTCTACCTGAAAAAGAATTCAGAA
>NC_041221.1:104255531-104258295 GCF_002837175.3 Physeter macrocephalus
AAATACAAAGAAAACATATTAAAAGCAGCAAGGGAAAAACAACAAATAACACACAAGGGAATCCCCATAAGGTTAATATCTGATCTTTCAGCAGAAACTCTGCAAGCCAGAGGGAGTGGCAGGACATATTTAAAGTGATGAAGGAGAAAAACCTACAACCAAGATTACTCTACCCAGCAAGGATCTCATTCAGATTTGAGGGAGAAATTAAAACCTGTACAGACAAGCAAAAGCTGAGAGAGTTCAGCACAACCAAACCAGCTTTATAACAAATGCTAAAGGAAGTTCTCTAGGCAAGAAACACAAGAGAAGGAAAAGACCTACAAGAACAAACCCGAAACAATTAAGTAAATAGTAATAGGAACATAGATATCGATAATTACCTTAAATGTAAATGGATTAAATGCTCCCACCAAAAGACAGAGACTGGCTGAATGGATACAAAAACAAGACCCATATATATGCTGTCTACAAGAGACCCACTTCAGACCTAGGGACACATACAGACTGAAAGTGAGGGGATGGAAAAAGATATTCCATGCAAATGGAAATCAGAAGAAAGCTGGAGTAGCAATTCTCATATCAGACAAAATAGACTTTAAAGTAAAAACTATTACAAGAGACAAAGAAGGACACTATATAATGATCAAGGGTTCGATCCATGAAGAAGATATAACAATTGTAAATATTTATGCACCCAACATAGGAGCACCTCAATACATAAGGCAAATACTAACAGCCATAAAAGGGGAAATCGACAGTAACACAATCATAGTAGGGGACTTTAACACCCCACTTTCACCAATGGACAGATCATCCAAAATGAAAATAAATAAGGAAACACAAGCTTTAAATGATACATTACACAAGATGGACTTAATTGATATTTATAGGACATTCCATCCAAAAACAACAGAATACACATTTTTCTCAAGTGCTCATGGAACATTCTCCAGGATAGATCATATATTGGGTCACAAATCTAGCCTTGGCAAATTTAAGAAAATTGAAATCATATCAAGTATCTTTTCTGACCACAACGCTATGAGACTAGATATCAATTACAGGAAAAGATCTGTAAAAAATACAAACACATGGAGGCTAAACAATACACTACTTAATAACGAAGTGATCACTGAAGAAATCAAAGAGGAAATCAAAAAATACTTAGAAACAAATGACAATGGAGACACGACGACCCAAAACCTATGGGATGCAGCAAAAGCAGTTCTAAGAGGGAAGTTTATAGCAATACAATCCTACCTTAAGAAACAGGAAACATCTCGTATAAACAACCTAACTTTGCACCTAAAGCAATTAGAGAAAGAAGAACAAAAGAACCCCAAATTTAGCAGAAGGAAAGAAATCATAAAGATCAGATCAGAAATAAATGAAAAAGAAATGAAGGAAACAATAGCAAAGATCAATAAAACTAAAAGCTGGTTCTTTGAGAAGATAAATAAAATTGATAAACCATTAGCCAGACTCATCAAGAATAAAAGGGAGAAGACTCAAATCAATAGAATTAGAAATGAAAAAGGAGATGTAACAACTGACACTGCAGAAATACAAAAGATTATTAGAGATTACTACAAGCAACTGTATGCCAATAAAATGGACAACCTGGAAGAAATGGACAAATTCTTAGAAATGCACAAGCTGCCGAGACTGAACCAGGAAGAAATAGAAAATATGAACAGACCAATCACAAGCACTGAAATTGAAACTGTGATTAAAAATCTTCCAACACACAAAAGCCCAGGACCAGATGGCTTCACAGGCGAATTCTATCAAACATTTAGAGAAGAGTTAACATCTATCCTTCTCAAACTCTTCCAAAAGATAGCAGAGGGAGGAACACTCCCAAACTCATTCTATGAGGCCACCATCACCCTGATACCAAAACCAGACAAAGACGTCACAAAGAAAGAAAACTACAGGCCAATATCACTGATGAACATAGATGCAAAAATCCTCAACAAAATACTAGCAAACAGAATGCAACAGCACATTAAAAGGATCATACACCATGATCAAGTGGGGTTTATCCCAGGAATGCAAGGATTCTTCAATATATGCAAATCAATCAACGTGATACACCATATCAACAAACTGAAGGAGAAAAACCATATGATCATCTCAATAGATGCAGAGAAAGCTTTTGACAAAATTCAACACCCATTTATGATAAAAACCCTGCAGAAAGTAGGCATAGATGGAACTTTCTTCCACATAATAAAGGCCATATATGACAAACCCAGAGCCAACATCGTCCTCAATGGTGAAAAACTGAAACTATTTCCACTAAGATCAGGAACAAGACAAGGTTGCCCACTCTCACCACTCTTATTCAACATAGTTTTGGAAGTTTTAGCCACAGCAATCAGAGAAGAAAAAGAAATAAAAGGGATCCAAATCGGAAAAGAAGAAGTAAAGCCGTCACTGTTTGCAGATGACATGATACTATACATAGAGAATCGTAAGGATGCTACCCAGCAATCTCTGGCATTCTTATACACTAATAATGAAAAAATCTGAGAGTGAAATTAAGAAAACACTCCCATTTACCACTGCAACAAAAAGAATAAAATATCTAGGAATAAACCTACCTGAGGAGACAAAAGACCTGTATGCAGAAAATTATAAGACACTGATGAAATAAATTAAAGATAATAAAAATGGATGGAGACATATACCATGTTCTTGGATTGAAAGAATCCACATTGTGAAAATGACTCTACTACCCAAAGCAATCTACAGATTC
>NC_041221.1:104258324-104259066 GCF_002837175.3 Physeter macrocephalus
TCAGTGGAACAGGATAGAAAGCCCAGAGATAAACCCACACACATATGGTCACCTTTTCTTTGATAAAGGAGGGAAGGATATACAGTGGAGAAAAGACAGCCTCTTCAATAAGTGGTGCTGGGAAAACTGGACAGCTACATGTAAAAGTATGAAATTAGAACACTCCCTAACACCACACACAAGAATAAACTCAAAATGGGTTAAAGACCTAAATGTAAGGCCAGACACTATCAAACTCTTAGAGGAAAACATAGGCAGGACACTCTATGACATAAATCACAGCAAGATCCTTTTTGACCCATCTCCTAGAGAAAATGGAAATAAAACAAAAATAAACAAATGGGACCTAATGAAACTTAAAAGCTTTTGCACAGCAAAGGATACCATAAACAAGACCAAAAGACAACCCTCAGAATGGGAGAATATAGTTGCAAAGGAAGCAACTGACAAAAGATTAATATCCAAAATTTATAAGCAACACGTGCAGCTCAATAACAAAAAAACAAACAACCCAGTCCAAAAATGGGCAGAAGACCTAAATAGACATTTCTCCAAAGAAGATATACAGATTGCCAACAAACACATGAAAGAATGCTCAACATCATTAATCATTAGAAAAATGCAAATCAAAAGTACAATGAGATATCATCTCATACCGGTCAGAATAGCCATCATCAAAAAATCTAGAAAGAGTAAATGCTGGAGAGGGTCTGGAGAAAAGGGAACACTCTTGCACTGCTGG